>NC_063199.1:4724161-4926661 GCF_017589495.1 Alosa alosa
CACATTGTTCTTGCAGTGCATCTGCTTTCAACAGCCACTGTATAGCTTTTAATTCCGAGCACTATCCTTTCAGAGTCCCTCCTGAGGAGGACAATGGCGTCCGGACGTCCATGTGAAGGCTCTGTGTCCTACACTTAAATCCATAAGAATGAACAATGCACTTTAGGAGTAGAGAAGGCATTAGAACATCTATCTAAGACAAAATGCCTGTGAGACTCAGAGGCTTTTCATCCTCCGTTAACAAAGGAGAACAGTGGAGTTCCATGTGCTGTGCTCTCCAAGCAGTTCTTATGGAGGCTTTATGGCTTAAAGGAAAGCACAGGCATGTGTTCGACAAAAACATCATACAATCGTTCTCGAAGACTAAGAACTGTATGTAGTGTCATTATATTTGATTATATTATATTATATTATACTGTAATATATGATATTATGTTATATTGTATTATATGATATTATATTAAAGATTAGGTTCAATTAAATTAGATTAGATACATATGGACGTATATTATTATTAACACATTTCTTACAAGCATCTTTATGACTCATGGAAGAAACTCAGTTATCAGTATCATATTACTTTTCATGTAAAGGTGTGCTACTTTTGGCTTGTATGTGTGTGTGTGTCTGTATATATTTGTGTGCATGTGTGTCTGCATGTGCACATTAGTTAGTTAGTGTGTGAGTGTGTGTGTGTGTGTGTGTGTGTGTGTGCAACTCTCTGTGCATGCCTATTTCTTTTGATGTGTGTCTAACTCCCACTCTGTGGCCCTGGCACAGCTCTTCCCACTCGCTAGTGAACAGATGCACGGCTCGTTTGCAGGCCATCCCCGTCGCTGAATTGTTTTAAAGATGTGATAGCAGTGGGCTGCAATGTGATGAGATGGGAGAGAGAGGGGGAGCGTGAAAAAGAAACCTTCCACTTCACTGTGCTGCCTGGCTGAGTTACCAGCACAAGCAGCCGAGTACACACACACACACACACACACACACACACACACACACACACACACACACACACACACATACACAAACACATACACATACATGCACACACACACACACACACACACACACACACACACACACACACACACACACACACACACACACACACACACACACACACACACACACATACACAAAATCCCTAACAGGCTTCTGGAGCGATGAAAGTCACATAGAGCTTGTGTTGCATTGCACCCAAAAAAAATCCTTTATTTATGCAGAGGGTGACATTAATGCCTGTTTAATATGCCTCTGTCTTCATCTCTTCCCCAAAACAGTTGGAGTAATTGATTACTGCATTACTTAATGTACCGATAAATCAATTACCAAAAATGTCATTCGCCGCTGCAATGGCTGGGCTTGCACCAACCACGCAAGGCATCCGATGTGATGGAGCCATAGGGGGAAATTATGAGACTATTAAAGAGATGCTTGTTATTCCTCTTGGCTTCGTGAGGAATTTCGTCTGCTTGTCCAACTCTCTGTTAAGAGTTTTGGCAGCGGTGGAGCAGCGGTAGGGGCATGGCAAGCTTACATTCAGCGAGCCCAGTTTGGAGGAGAGCTGGGCGGGATCGCTGCTGAGCTGAGCTGTACTGTACTGTACTGTGCTCTTAGCTCCCTGAAATAAGTCTTGTGCTATTAATCAATGATTGGAATCAGAAGAGCTAATGTGAGGTGAGGTAATCCCACTCTGACTAATTGAACTGAGCACACAGTGCTCTCTTCCACGCTCTCTCTCTCTCTCTCACACACACACAGACACACACACATGTTTGCATACACACACACACACACACACACACACACACACACACACACACACAAACACACACACACACACACACTTTCTCTTTTTGTCTCCCTTTCTCTCTATTTCACACACACACACACACACATCACACACAGCCTCTTAGAAGGCCAAAAGTGTTTTAACATTTATAATGAACTACTCTGTCTGGCCTTTCCAACATCAAGCACAAAAATATGTTCTTGCGCTTCAGAGAAAAGTTCCTGTGTTAGTTATGATCATGTTATTCCTGCTTAACAGGTGACCTTTGCACATTGCTGAGCATGTAGTCTTTGCACTGACTTTCATGCTGCTCTTCCCTTCAAATGCAAGTCACTTCCCTTCAAACTCACATAATAATGCTAACTGATTTAAAGCCAAATGAAAGCCAACTGCTTTTAATATAAATAAATCAATGGATATATTTTTAGAATCAGATGAGAGTTATTGTCTGGGACATGTTCAGCAGTGAGACCAGAGAAACAGACAGACAGACAGACAGACAGACAGACTGAGCTGAGACAGGATATCTCTCCTGTGTGAGGGCACCTGCTTCCCAAAGCCCAGCTTTAATCACTCTCATCTGGGGCCCCCTGCCGACACACTAACCTGGAGTTCCTTTGGAAAGCAGCTCGGCCCCTCAGATCCTCAAATACCCCCCCCCTCTCTCTCTCTCTCTCTCCCTCTCTCTCTCTCTCTCTCTCTCTGCCGTATTACCTTCCTAATTCGGCCCAGATGTGACGTTCCCAGTCTGCTGGCCTGTTTATCTTTCCTTCTTCCATCTCATTCCCACCTGCTCGCTGACCTGCGGACCCCACGCTCAGACTCTCATTTCATTTGCCTTTTTTTTACCCCCTTCTTTTCCCTCCAAAGAAAAGAACTCTCTTTTGGTTCTCCACAATCCAAGTCTGCTTTCTTCTTTATATACATATACACTTTATATATAAATACATACATACACACACATGCACGCACACACACACACACACACACACATTTTTTTGTCTTTTTTTTTCAGCTGGGCTACCAGTGCCTGAAGCGTCTGAGCTAATGTTCATGCAGAAAGCGCTGGTATCTACTCTCAGTCAAACAGCCTCCATCCTTTTTGTGGCTCCATCAACATCTCAATCAGAATGTCCGCGCCACTGACCCGCAGGGTAGCCCACCTCCCATGAAGAGATGGCAGCGGCCCAAGGATCCAAGCAAACACAGCTGAAGGACTGTCTCTTCTGGAGGCCTTTTGTGTTGTGTAAGAACCGGATCACTCAAGAGCGGCGGTACCAACAGGATTTGTTGCATCCTTCCTATGCCTTCTTTTTTCCTCCCCTTTCTACACTGACGCATCCTTGTGTACAAAAAACACACAGTTGCGCTAGATGTCGGCTATTACTAAACTACGTGAAATATGTTCTTACGGGGCTTGGTGAACTCTCCGTGTCTTCTTGCATTGAAAGGGGGCCCTTTTTTGGTGTGGAGAAATGCCTTGGATTTGCTGAATGAAAATCCACAGGAATGCCATTGTTGGAATGGGGAACACCGTTGGCTACTGCCGTCCCGCCTGAATCATCTCCGATTTAATTGGATTCACTGGGCATCCCTCCTCTGACGGACGGGTCGGCCCCACATCTCTCTGGACTGGAGTGCCTGTCTCTACACTGGACGAGACCAGTAACTAATCTCGTTCTGCTAAACACTTACTGTTAATTGTATTTCTTGTTGGGATTTCTTCACCCCTCACCCCCCCTCTTTTTTTTCTTCTCGTCAGCAGATAATTACCTCCTGGCCTTCTCTGCGCCCGAGTCTGGAAGACGTCCTTCACCAGGGCCAGAGCAGGTGCCTCTCGCTGTGTGAGACTTACTGACAAGCCCTGTCAATCACCACTAAAGCACTCTCCATTTCCTGCATCTCAAAGCAGCTATATTCCCTTTTGTCACTTTAGGCCAAACACAATTTAGAAAAAAAAAAAAAAAAATGAGGGGCTTAACCAGGTAGCAAACAGGCCCATACTGTCAGGGGGAATTAGCAGTGTGCTGTCTTCCATGCCACTCTTGATCAGCGAGGTGCTGTAGTGGTGAGTGAGGGGGCCATTCTTCCGTCATGATAAGGGTTGATTCTTTAGGGACCGGTGCTGGTTAACGGCCCTTGGCTGATAGTACCTGGCTTTAGCGTGATTGTTATAAAAAAGAAATCCCGGCCCTCATTATGGCAATGGACTGATATCTTTGAGCTTTTTTCCCCTTAAGTCAACAGCTAAGCAAAATAAATCAACTCAATATTCACTGTGTGTCTACAAGTATGGAAATAGCATCTTATGTCTGAATTTTATTCCATTTTTTTATGCAGACAATACTCCTTTCTCATTTGAGTTTCATAGCAGCTCAAGACGATAAGTGAGTTTTAAGAGCAACATAATGAGACAGAATTTACAAATACTTCTGTTATTCCTCATGCACGCATACGGGCGTACGGACGGAGGGAATCCGGCATGCTAGCAGAGCAACGCAGCGAGGCTTTGAGGAACACAGAAAGAGACGCCTATTGTTATTCTTATACCTGACCTGGGGGGCATTGTCAAGCTGTGCAGAAACAGCCGGTCTTAGAGGAGTGCATAATAAAATAACGCAATCAAAGATACCCACGGTGGCGGAGCCACTCTCTCCCCCTCTCTGTCTCTCTTTCTCTCTCGCTCTCCATCTCTTTCTCTCTGGGCTCAGCGTGTCCTGATGTGGGAGACAGGCTGGAGAGAGGCGCCAGCAGCAATTCACGCAGCCCGGTCGCCATGGCAGTCGAGTCGAGCGGGAAAGCGGGTCAGGGAGTCAGGGCGGCTAAACGCGGCCGTGCTATAGACCGCTACTGACAGGCCGGGGCAGCGAAAACAGGAGCGGAGAGCACAGGGCAGAGGGAGTGGAGGGCGAGGCAGAGGCAAGGGGGCAATTCTGGGGACCAGCTATCATATGCACTTCTCAGCATGTGGCTGAGTGAAGAGGAAAGTAGCACCATGACACTGAAATCATGGCTCTTCACTCTAAAGCCACAGAAATAGTCTAAGACAGCACCCGGTTTGTATTTGTGCTATGGCATGTGGTTTAGTGTAAGTGGTTCGGTTGCAAAACTTATTTTGTGTCATTAACACAAATGGCCAGTTTGTAATGTTCTTGAGCAAAGAACAGCAACAAAGAATCCAAAGTAGTGCCCTGTCCCATGTATGATACAGTATATTATCATCTTGATTCTCACTGTAACATTCAAGAGACACTTCTCTAATCTCTTCCCAAACATTTAATTTTATAAGTACACACAAAGAGAAAACGGTCTGTACCAGCACTGTAGAGAATCTGAGTCCTCCCAGAAACATAGCAACCTGTCAGATAGGCAGAAAATGGACAGGCACTTTGGGATAATTCAATTCACTTGTCATCCACTGTGAATAAGATTGAATCACTTGGACATCTGAGGTGATCTAGCATTGTTAGCGTACTTGCACGCAACTACAGCTGAGGTGGAAATCATGTTCCTTTCGACTCTACTGAGCACTGAGACAGATTTATTTTTCACTTCCTCCCCCCTTTATTCACACCACATATATACACACACACACACACAGACTGTTTAAAAGAAAGTCATCAACAAGACAAAGAACATGTGGCCTTGTAAGCATATTCATTTCAATCTGTGGATACTTCGGTATGTACAGCTGTCCAGTCCAGACACTGTGCACTCAACACAATCACTCCCACACTCAAGTGCTTGTTAGTGCTTTAGTCTCTGAGCACAATGGACAGGCACCTACACAATGGGATTCAGTACAACCAGAAGTGTTCTTTATCCATATGTAGCTTTCTGTGTCACATGGAAAAAAATCCTCTTAATCCTTTGCATATGTAAATACTACTTGTGTCCACTTATGGTCACAGCGTGGCTGACCAGCAATATCTAACAATGGATACATACCGTTTTTTTTTCTTCTCTGCATTTACTGGGGACATGACTTGACATTTGCTTTTACATAGGTGATGAAATAGTTTCACAAAATGCTTTAAATGTTTGTTATCAAAAGTAATTTTGTTAGTATGTGAATTCATTGGTGTTAGATGTGTATATTTCTCAATGAGTGTTGGTGTAGAGAGAGGACACTGAGGTTGACTTTTGATGTCCATTTTCAACACTTTACCCATCTTTGATTTGTTCTGAAAGAGCTGGTCGTGGGGTGACTAGTAGGTGGTCTTGTTCAGGTCACTTGAAGAGACATTAAGTGAAAGTAAGGAAAGTGGCATAGTGATGCTAGTGAGTAGGAGGCCAGACCCAGTCTCTCTCTCTCTCTCTCTCTCTCTCTCTTCCCTTATTCAGCCCCTGCACTGTACTCATTGTGGGAGGCCTGCAATCTGGAAACATACTTTAACTTGACACTTTTCCACCCTCTTTCTTGTCTGTGTTTTTCTGTTGTTTTTCTCTCTGTGTTAGTGAATACCCAGCTCTCTCTAAAGCCAAACAACTGAGTTCATTTATTTACTTATTTATGACTGGAATCTCAGGATTTTACTAGACTACACCAGACAAGTAATTAAACACTTAATAGGCTTTGAAACCCCAGCAACAAACCTAATTACATTTGTTTAACAATGTTTATTATTATTATTATTATTATTATTATTATTATTATTATTATATTTTGTTGTTGTTGCTGCTGCTCTTGCCACTTTGGAAACCTGTACTTGAACAAAACAGCTGTGTTGGCCAGTACTTTGTTCAAAAGTAGATATAGTATATTCTATTTAAAAATGTCATTGCTAAAAGTCTGTACTGAGGCTAAACGGGTCATACTTCATCTTCTAATGGACTTTAGAACATTTTACACAGCCTGACCTCTCTATAACCCAGACATGGGCAGAGATGCTGTGCTATTTTCCCCCTATAGGTGGCAGTATGTCACCGCTAAACGGAGGACAAAGCAATGGATGCAATGCAGCACTTGGCAGTAAGGAGTCCGAGGCTACTCCCCAGTTTTAATTAGACAGAAACAGATACTTACAAGTTGGGTTCTCATCTGCCATCCATCTTTTTTTCACTGTCTTCACTGGGGGCTTTACTGTCCTATTGTAACTTTTATGGCGACCATAAAAAGGAACCTGAGCTTTTTGATGAAAAAAAAACAAAACAAAAAAAACAAGCGTTAAAGATGCAGTTTGCCAGTTTCACACTCCGGATGAAAAACGGTGAAAAAGAGGGACAACATGAATTACGCCTTCATCATAAATTAGTGACTGGACAATGCTTTCCCTAATGGAAACCCTTGCAATGAGAACAATTTGTACTGATCATAAATAATTACAACATCGCAGCCAGCGCCAAATAGATAAAGCAGCCTATAAGGTTTATGGGTGATTATGAGGGCCAGTGAAGAGAACAGGCATTCACTGCATTGTTTATTATCTGCAGCGAAGGGCTCTTGTTTATACCTCGGTTCAAGTTCATGGGACCAGCAATGGAAAGCTGAGCACTTAAGGCTGTAGCAAGTATCTTACCCTTAAGTAACTTTGTCGGCAGGAATGAATTATGCACATGTCTGTGTTGTGCTAATAAAAACCAACAACAGGAATGTCTTGCTAGTGAAGGAAAGGAAATTAGAAAAGAGAGAGAGAGATTTAAAACTAAACTATTTGTGTTGTTATCAAGTGGAGGAGGCTATGTGGTCAGATCAATATTCCTCAGACGTGGAGGAAGCAAAGCCGGAGAGAGAGGGAGACAGAGAAGCAGAGAAAGAGAGTGATTGAGGGAGGAGTGGGCCAGTGGAGCAGGAACACAGTACACTGTCTCAGTCGACAGCTCGGAACGCATAGACGAGCTCTGCGAGTCCTCCAGTAGCCCACGCACGGCTGCTCAACGCGGGAGGCAACTGAACGTCAATGAGAAGTGGCCCAGGAAGGATGGCCTAATGACCCAGTGTGATTCCCTGCACACCATCCTCTGCACGTGCCTCTGAGCTGCTACTCCCAAATAATAATAAATAAATACATAAACACAGCCCTCTTAGCTAGATGCCACCAGATTGGACTTTCTGCCGAGATCCGACACAGTGGGACGGGGCTTTATTGTGCGATGATGGACTAAGCGACCGGATAAAGATATGGGGTCCCATATTCCGCATTAATTAAAGGAAGGATCAATTAACACACATGGCAGAATGTCAACCCTGCTCGCTGTTTGTTCAGTTGAGCCCTTGAAGTGTGGGACGGGTGGTGCGTCTAGCAGTGTATTTTCTATTCATTTATTTATTTGATTCTATTTATCAATCCAAACTTAATTGCAATTTTCCAGAGAGAGAATGACAGCGCTGAAATGACTGGGCAGAATTAGCATAGTGTGAATGATTGTTTATCCCGGAGCCCTGACAAAACAGTTGCGCTTGTCCAGCTCTGATTTCGATATTAAGTGTGTCCAGCTTGGCTCGTCCTAGCTGAGCAGGCGGGCGAACGAGAAAAGGAAAAAAGGGAAACAAAGAAAGGGAAATATTATGCAGCAGCCAAACAGGAGCTCTTCATTTTCCATCTACTCTCAGGCGAAGGCCGTCCCTTTATGCTCACCTTTATCATGGAAATTGTCTGTGCCTCGGCCGCTATTACCCACCTCAGCATTAGCTTTCTGCTGAGTCGGGAGACGTCTTGGCCTAGGACAATTTGTCCCTCCCTAACCATTTGCGCCGTTTGCGTCTGGCTACAATATGTGGGAATATATTTGCATATTATATTCTTGGCCTTCATTAAGACCCCACCACAGCATAGATTAGGCCTGTAGAAATTGTGACCTTCAGGTAATCATAAAAAGATGAAACTGATTAAAAGAGTTGACTAATCATATTGAAGAAAATGGGGGCAGATATACATAAAACGAATTTATTTGATATGATTAAGTCTGACATTATGAAAGAGTTGTGGTACTTTGTTTCATGGCAAAAAAAACAGAGAAAACAAAGCATAACATATTATTTTTAACATAAAAAAGTGATAATTGATCGCCTGAGCTCCGTGCTTGAGGTTGTGCTGCGATCCCTCCCAGGCCTTGCCCTCGGTGTCAGGCCACATGCACTAACAGTACACCTTTTTAATCAATGTAAGTGCTGTGCAGTCTGCACAAATGAGAGCAATTATCATACCCCCCCCCGTGTTAAAAGATATATCACCAATACAGAGAGATGGAGAAACACACACACTCACACACACACACACACACACACACACACACACACACACACACACACACACACACACACAGAGAGAGAGAGAGAGCAGATGAAGAAGATGAGAATAAGAGAGAGGGCAGTGGAGTGAGAGAGAAGTGCTCTCCCACATTGGTGGTCTGAAGAATCGTAGCCATATTTGCTTGTTTTTAATAATTCATCCAGTTATTATAACAATATTAGCAAAGATTAAACACACTCACAGTCCTCATTACTCTGGGAACACAGCACACCAAAAGCTCATTTCCTGTAGGGGAACGCTGGGTAACCCCGGCTGACCCTTAGAGATTCCCATTACCAAGTCCCATGTTTAAGGCCAGCCTTATTGAGTCTCCTCAGCTGCTGCATAGACAAGTGATTTATGAGCCTCGCAGATCTGTTTTAATTAATCTGTTTTCTCTCTCTCCCTAAACATAAGCAAGGAGGGTTATGGCAAACATTTAAACATTTAAATGATACAAACAGCAAACCAAAGTGATCAGGCCCTTCTCTTCAGAGAGAAGTGTCAGATTCTTATCTGAGCAGATGGGCGAAAACCAAAGGGCTATCAAAATCCCTTTTGTGCTGCTCGAATGTGAAAATTTGAAGGTTTTTTTTTTAGTCATGCCATTGCTATCATCTGTGCAATGAACACCCCACATCCCTCTCGATGTGCGTACACACATGCACACACACACAACCACACACACACACAACCACCCACCCACACACACACACACACACACACACACACACACACACAACCACCCACTCACACACACACACAACCAGCCACCCACACACACACACACACACACACACACACACACACACACACACACACACACACACACGGATAAACAAGCTGTATTCTGCCGCAGAAATGTTTTTACAGACACGTCAAAAAATAGTAGCCTCACTTTCGAGTCTGTGACTAATTGATTTAATCCATTTCCTTCTTAAAGGCAATCCCTGTGGAATGCCACCCACCTGTCAGTGTGATAAAAAAAGAGAAAAGATTTACTTAAAAGCACATTGGCAACCGACTCTATAATGCACATGGCTTGTGTGTGTGTGCAGGAGCGTGCCTGCATAAATCCACCTAAGTGGTAAGGTGTGTCTCCACCACTGCATCAAAAGACTACTTGAGCAGCGTTAATAATAGTGTGATTACGAGGACAAGATTGCTATCAGGGCCTGCAGCCAGTCTGTACACACACACACACACACACACACACAGACACACACACACACACACAGACACACACACACACACACACACACACACACACACACACACACACACACACACACACACACACACACACAGACCTCTCAGGCTCTTTATATTTATCTCTGATATTCAAAATAAACACTTTAATCTTTTCTTTCTATATTTCAAGTAATGATACTGACACAGTACATGGCCCAAAACGGAACCCATGCGTGTGTCTGTGTGTATGTTTGTGTTTGTGTTTGTGTGTGTGTGTGTGTGTGTGTGTGTGTGTGTGTCTGTGTGTGTTGTTTGTGTGTGTGTGTGTGTGTGTGTGTGTGTATGTTTGTGTGTGTGTGTGTGTGTGTGTGTGTGTGTGTGTGTGTGTGTGTGTGTGTGTGTGCGCAGTGCAGTTGCTGGGAATCTATCATATACTTCCTGATCGGTTTCACTGTAACAGAACTGCTGTGGCTAGAACAAGAGGGACCGAGACATTTTTCTTCCTGCCTACCTCTGCCAGTCATTTTCAAACATTTCCACAGTGACAAGCGTCTGACAGGGGAAACACTTGAAAGGAGAAGCCAATATTAGATCATCATCATTTGCTTCCACTTTTTCATCTCGCTGCCTGGGAACTGTTGACAGATGTCACTGCAGCATTAATGCGCACTAAAAATATAACAAACACACACGCAAAAAAAATAAAATCTGTGAGAGAGCATAAATAGAGACTACATATTCACTTCCGACAGATTTATGTTTTTTTTTGGTTCTTTTTGTCTTTCTTTTATAACAGGAAAATCATTCCTAATACAGACATTTGCATTCCATTTGAAAAAAGGCCATCAAAACAGTGCTCAGTTCAATGGTGCTGCTCTTCACTCCTGCACTTTGAACAGAGGTAGATAATAGAGGCAGACAAATGATAGTCTACCACGTTCCATTATCTGACATTTGTGAGGTACCTACAGTCGACTGCAGAAACTCACTGAAACTCATAGTATGTCTACACCTCTAATGTGTTTATGCAAGGACTTCTGTGAGCCTAGCTGGTTTCACAGTCATTTGTTTCGAAATGGTAACATAATGCAATAATGTTTTGGAGCCGTTGTTTTGATTGGGATAGGATACCCACCGAAGCTGCAGTTGCAAAGTGAGAACATAATATTGGCGTCCATCATTTTAAGTAGCTAACGGGGTCTCGATTTCAGCTTTTCGGAAATCAAATTAGTCTGCCAGACATCCAATTTGTGTTTTTGTTTAGTCAAATGTAGCCAGGGCTTTGCTGCAGGGTGAACTCAATCCCCTCCCTCCTCCAGTGGGGGTAACCTACACCCCTGCCGGAGACTTCTCAGGGATAAAAATGAGCAATTAAGAGACAATCTTACATGCCGTTTGTGGTCTCGTACGGAGCTCTCGCGGATGGAAAACAGCTTCATTTCTTAAACAGTTTTCCGGAGAGCAGCAGGGCTGTAGCAGCCGGTGACTGGCAGCCACAGTTCTCTACCCACACGAGGGGACTCCAAAATCCTCAGTGAAGTTTTGGCAGCCAGGTCCGGCCCAGATCAGGCCGAGCTCTGGATATGAGCGTTGGATACTCGCTCCACCACGGCTGCTGTCAGTCGCCAGAGTCTCCACAGCTTAAATCATATCAGATGGGCCATCGACAGCCCTCCGTCAATGCCGAGGCCCACAGAGGTTTAGCTATTTGCACATTGACTGATTGACTGGTTTTTAATAGACACATAATTGGTGACAAAGACCTTCCGATGGAGTGTCATTTGCCAGAACATTTGCGATAATTCACAGCTCGACTAATTTTCCATTGGACACCATCCCAACTGAGAGGTAGTGCAGGGGAGACGTGTCCCCCTCTTTTTACAAGGCTCGCTTTGCATGTGGGGAATTGTTTAGAGTGGTACCCTAATAGTGACACAGATCAATCTCTTCTCTTTCAATCACTGGGAAAACACTGGTAGGCCATTCTAAACACACAAATTCATTATCCAGGAAGTATCACTAAGTCTTGAAGTGGGAATATGAATAACAAAAAATAATCATACCCACATTCTGTAGATGAGCACAACAGGTACGGCTCTGACTCTTTGTATTCTGTCAAAAAAAGACAACAAAAATCAATCTGTATCAAAAATGTCAGAGAGCCAATATAGCTGGTCCCGACCTCTCACCCAGCGAAACATTATTCATGAACAGTGATATTACACGCTGTTTTCTCTCTTGGCAGGCCTGGGATGCTGCTGATGAATAATAATTCACACCCGACGTGTTTGCTTTATTCATCTGGCCAACCTGAGCCCACATGTGTCACATATCCCCCTCACCACAGGAGGAGCGACAGACACGGCTACAAAAGTGGGTGTTCAGGGGGGGAGGACAGGAAACAAAAAATACAACACACACACACACACACACACACACACACACACACACACACACACACACACACACACACACACATACATACAAACACACACACAAGACACACATTCATGTTTACACAAACACACACACATTCACAGACAAAACAACACAAATCCCACTCCTGTCATCCACAAGCCATTTCATGTGGGTGCGTGTGGCTCTCCACTAGCCAGCTGATTTGGAGGATTTCTTAAACTATTAGTGCAGAATTACTCCAATTACAAGCCTTACACCCGAGCTCTCTCATGGCAGCCGCGTCGTCGAAAGGTGTCGCGCACCTCCCGGCAGCCAATCACGGCCAGCTCTCCCGCCACCAGCAGCAGATGTAAGCAATTTACTTCTGATTTCTTCATATTCAGTGGGAGCCGAGGCGCCGGTGACCCACGACCCAGGAGCCTGCAGGATTCTAACCCTATCAAATTAAAGCTCTCTGCTCACTTATTCCCAGGCGCTCCTCCACCGCTAACCAGCCGTGCTCGCTCATACGCCCTGGCTCATCAGCCGCTATTAGGGAAAATATACAGTGCTCTAATTGGATGGGATTCAGCTAAGGAAGTGCGTGTGAAAGGTCACCCGCAGCCGTGTGTCTCCTGCTCTTCAGAATAATTTCTGTGTCTTCCGTCTTCAGGCGGGGGCTGTTAAACAATAGGGCCAAAGTTACAGGCCTTCCTCCCTTTTACTCTCCTTCCATCTTTCCTTCCTTCCTCTCTCTCTCTCTCTCTCTCTCTCTCTCTCTCTCTCTCTCTGTTGCGTTTTCCCCCTGCTCAGAGAGAGAGGGACGAAGGCTGTGGCGGCAGGCGTGATGAAAGGAGAGTTCCAGGTATCAAGTAAACAACATGGTGGGGTCTCCGACTGACACGCTCCTCGGGCCAGCCCGTGCGTGGCCCCTTCTCCGCGTCGCCGGCTTGCTCGGTGTGGCCCCCACGATGCCACGCACACGGCCCTTGTCGTTAGCCAATTTTAGACATTTACAATCCACACACAGGGGGCCGTGGCCCCTGGTGTTAATCACGGGGAGCCCTTTCCGCCTGGTAATCGCTCTTCACGGTATCAGTTTGAAAAAAAAAAGAGGCTCAGTCACAGAGAAAGTTTTCACATCAATTTGGAATTCAGATGATAGCGCTAATCATTTTCATGTGATAGCACTTAGCATTAGAGAGTGCAACAGGAGATTTTAGCATAATTTTTAACTTCACAAACAAGTTCACCAAGCATTTGTTATTGGGTCAAACAGAATATGCAAACCGATGACTAGTGGGACTCAAATGGCAGACAGTAGGGGTGCCTCGATTCTGGTATCATAATAGGTGCTCAACCAACTGAATCATCAGGGACAATATCATTGATTTTCCTTTCTTCCTCATTCTGATAATAGCTTACCCCAGTGGTTAGGGAGATAAATATTTTCATCTGATTCTTAAAATAAAGAGGAACAGGGAAAGTATATGGGAAAATCAATATGTTTTTCAACGTGGTTTACAGGGAAATATCTACAGCTGGCTATTTAACTAATTTGTTATGGTAATCATATTTTTTCGACCATTCTTGATCAATATTTCATAAACATTTGTGGACAAATTAAATTATTACTGGACTGTTTCAGGCATATCCAATCAATGTAATTAACATCTTCATAAGAAACACGACTGGAATATTCCACACACCTGAACCAAAGATCAGGGCTCCAGCTCTTTTGAGAAACACGACACAGGCTCCCCCTTTAAACAAATGCCAGACAATATTATTATTCATGTTCAATCTCTGCAGTAGTAAACGCAGCAGGCTAGTGGTGGTGGTGGTGGTGGTGGTGGTGTGTGTGAGTGTGTGTGCGTGTGTGTGTGTTTGTGGTGTGGGAAGGTGGGGAGCATGGTCGCTTAAGGATTCAATCAGCCCTGGTAAACGCTGCAGTTTTGTGCGGGCTCATCCAGGAGCGGTGGGGTTGGGGGAGGGTGGGGCGACCGACCGACCGACCGTCCGTCCAGGCACGCTGTCAGCCAATTTTACAGCTGGAGGGGCAGAGGCCCATGGAGCAAGGCGGCTGAGGTGGTGCAAGGCGGTGGAGGGCTTAGGGGTGGTGTGGTGTGTGTGTGTGTGTGTGTGTGTGTGTGTGTGTGTGCGTTCAGAGAACCAGCGGAGCGCGGGTGCGCCAGCCCCCAGCTTCTCCCACCTTTTGTACCCCCTCAGTGAAAGGCCTCTGCTCTCTGCAACGCTTCACTACACGCCCTGTGTTTGCTGTTGAAAAAGGCCTGATTAAAGAAGGAGGGGAGGTGAGGGATGAATGCACACATGCTTACACACACTCGCGCAGACACACACCCATATACACATGCACGCACACACACACACACACACACACACACACACACACACACACAAAACAACAATAAGATCCCTTCTCCCTTTCTCACTCCTCCTCCTCTCCCCCTCTCTCTCTCTTTCTCTCTCTCCCCCTCCTCTTCCTATCCCTCTCTTCCTCTCACCTGCCTCCCACCCCTGAGACAGTGCATTTGCCCTTGCGGCTCGAGCGCACTGGGAGAATGCGGACGGCCATTGATCTAAGCCTGATAAAGCCCATGGCGTGGTGCGCACGCCGTCCTGCCGCTCTCCCCCTCCTCTCATTCTGCTCAGCCAAGTCCATTTCGGGGAGCCGTGCCTGAACTAATGCGGCCGATGCGGTGCCAGTCACGGCCTTTGGGATTCGGCCCCTGAGGGCTCATGCCCAGCTGCGGAGCTGGCCTGCTTGCCCCTGGGGCTTCCCTCTGGAAGTGGGGAGCTCCGTGCAGAAACGCGGCACTTTCACACCTTTATTTCAACACCACACACACACACACACACACACACACACACAAACACACACCCCTTTTAGCTCCTTGTCTGATGGACTTTTATTTTGGCTTGGAAGCACAAGCTAGCAAACACATGGAGAAAAGAGAAAGATGTGCCTGGCATGTACAGCATCAGGATGTTTCATCAGGTTAACCCAATATGTCTAATGAAGCTTTAAGTGACTTGAACACAAAGAGGAATGAGGCAATAAGCTGAACGGTGGGAAATGTCAAAGACGGAACTAAAATGCTGGAGATTGTTGGAGACATTGGAGATGTCCATACACACCTGCCCTTGAGGCATCCGAACTATGGTGGCTTCGCAAAAGCTTAGGAAATAAATAAAAAAAAGTGTCCTCTCAATTCACCAATGCTGAGCCCACACTCCTGTCCTGTGTTATCTGACAGGCGCTTGCTGGCTCGGCGGGAGGGAATTTGGCGCCGATCCCGCCACCTGTCACCTCTCACATCTCCGCGGCTACTGAAGTGACCCCCCCGTGGTGGCCCCAGTGCCCCCTCTCGCCCTGCGTTATCGGCACTAACACAATCGAACGCACGTTCTGCTGAGGAGGTCAGCGCCAAGGGCCTGGCCCGCACCACAAAGAGAGGGACGACCCCTGCTGACCCCAGCCGAGCACCTGAACCGCGACCCTCATTTACACGCAGGTCACCTCTGCAACAACCCGCATTTATACAGGGTCAGCTAAGATGCTCCGTCCTCAAAGGCCAGGGCTGAATAGCAGGAGGATCTTAATTATGTGCTGTTACCACTGAACCAGGACAGGGCTGCATACAAGTGGCTCGGGGAGAGAGAAAGGCCACGACCCGTGGAGAGGCCAGGGAATACAGTGCCCTAAGGAGAGGGCTGCATCCTGTTTAACCCTAAACAATTACATTCAGAGGGGTGATATTAAGAGGACCAGACAACAGCAGCGGGTGCTGCATTGCCTTTCCCTCAAAACATCTCAGTAAGATGGTAGTATTTTCATAATTTTTCTTTTCTTTCTTTTTTTGGGGGGTGTTTCGATTATTTTTATTTTTGCCGACCGCTGTTTGTGTAAATACTTTGATGACAAACACAGTGTTTCATTTGTTCTCAGACACTACCATCTTAGAAAGCGACAACATAAAAAAGACAGAGCAAGGATTAAAGCCAAGCACTGCTCTTTTCAAATTCTCTTCACGTGAGAGGGAGAAAAAGAGAGAGAGAGATTCATGAACACAGCCAGAAAACTAAAACTTGAAATCAAATGAAGAAAAAAATCCCTATGAGTTATGAGCTACATGTAGCAGCCTGCGCCAACATTCCATATTTCATTTTGTTCTTCCTTATCTTGCGTTTTTCCTCCTCCTTTTTTCCTCTCTTTTTTGTGTTCAGTTTTTCGTTCTTCTCTTTGTTTCCCCCTGAAATGTCATTCAGTCACATACCCCTTTGAAAATCTGGCGAAATGTCCGAGTTATGAGGGTGCACAGTGGCTTATTGTCGTGTCTGGGGCCTTGGCTTGGCATGCAGCTGTGGCGAAACAGAGCGCTTATTGCTCTGGCATCTCCATAAAAGTGAAGATGAGGGTCTTTTTTTGCATTGACCTTCTGCCTGCACTAAATGGCCCTAATAGGGGTGACATAATGCACTGTTTTATGGCTAATCAAATTCCCACGGAGCTCAAGGATGGCAAAGCCGCCCGGGCAGGCCCGACTTGACAGATGTTGGGAAACGTTCTTCAGCTTCGCATGAAATGGATATTGACTTTTTTTAATGCCTGGGAATTCAAAAGGCTCATGCCCTGTGATTGATTTAAAACTATGTGAATGTGAACGTTATGCATTGTTCTATTTCCGATTATAGGCAGGGGAAAAATAACAGTGTCGGACGGCAGCCAAGGGAGGAAATGTGGCTATGTCATCACCTGTGCAGCATGGAGATTCTGACAGCACTCTGTGTGCTATTATAGTTCACTTCGGATGCATGCATCCAATTCACTGTTTTATTTTTTTCTCATTTTCAAAGACAAGTTTGTCCTGTCTTGTGTGGATCAGAGATTTATTTAAATGAAGATCTAAAAATACCAGCCTTCAGCTGTCTCCAAAAGTGTAGCCACAGTCTGAATCGTGATGCTGAGAATTCAACAGAGCAGATATATTCTTCCTCTCGTATTCTTCCCCTCTCTCTAGTTCTCATTACACATTTATATATGGAGGTGTGTGTGTGTGTATGTGTGTGTGTGTGTGTGTGTGTGTGTGCGAGGAAGAGAGAGAGAGAGATAGAAAGAGAAAGGAGACTTGCATGAGGAGGGGGTGAGGGAGAAACAGTGAGAGTGGGTGAGAGAGTGAGAGTGGGTGAGAGAGTGAGAGAGAGAGAGAGAGAGAGGAGCGGGGTCATGGCGACCGTGTGATGGTGGCTGACACCGGGGTTCAGGCTGCGGTCAGGGGAGGCAGTTGAAGATGAAGCAGACGCACAGGCCGCGCTCTGTGTGCAGGTGCCCCCTCTCTGCCCCAGCTCACTTTCATCCCCCATCCACTCCCACACTCGCTCAGCCTGACATCCACCAATCAGAGCGCAGATGGGGAGGGAGGTGGGTGGTGCGTGTGGTGGAGGGTGGGGTGATGGGGTGGGGTCTGCGGCTCAGCGGGGCCACATCAAAGCCTCACTCGGTGAGAGGCTCAGGGCGGACGCTGGCACAAAACAGATCAGCACAGAAGAAAGCCAGGGATGGAGAGAGAGAGAGAGAGAGAGAGTGGTAGACAGAGAGAGGGAGGGGAGGAGAGAGATGGAGAGAGAGAAAGAAGGGGGTGGATAGAGAGAGGGAGGGAGAGAGATGGAGAGAGAAAGAGAGGGTGGTAGGTGAAAAGAGAAAAACGTGTGAGAAAAGAAGAGAGTGAGAAGCATAGAGATAGAGGGGGTAGAGGGAGAAGCATAGAGATAGAGGGGGTAGAGGGAGAAGCAGAGAGAGAGAGAGATAGAGAGATAGAAAGAGCAAGTGAGAGAGGGAAAGAAAAAGATGTAGTCCGAATGGAGTCTTTCTTGCAGAAGGGCATCAGGCGAACAAAACATTTCATTCTTTCATTCTTCTCACAAAGCAGCATTATGCCAGCCGTGCATCGAACAACTCAGACAAGGTTTTTCTTTTTCCTCTCGTTCTCTGCTTTTCAGATGGTCTCCCCCTCCACACACACACACACACACACACATGCACACACACACACACACACACACACACAGACAGATACCCCTCAACCTTCAGCTCCCCCCTTGTGTGTGTGAACAAGAGGGATAATTCAATAAAGGAACTCCAATCTTCCAGTTTAGGGAGCAAAGTTAGATGTGAAAGAGGCCAGTATGTGCTGTCCTTTTAATGACTAGTTTTGTAGCCAATATCAAGGAATAGTGAAAGTGTCCCTAAACTTACCACTGCCACTTTCAGTAGCCTCATTTACTAACTTCTTACTTATTCAGAATAATAATAATAATATATTTTGTAAAACTTAAGCAATATTGGTTTGCCTAAATGCATTTACTGAAAGTCAATAATAAAATATTCTCACTATGCTGTTGATAAGAGTGCAAGTATTTTAATTATGCCTGAAGACCCAGTCAGTGTTAATTGCAGTGTGTAAAAGTCCAGTGCATAATGCCAGTAGAAAGAACTGGGGAAACTTAATGACAGCTAAAAATAACAAGTTGCGAGTTTACTGTGCAGTATGATAATAGCGCTCGAGTTTTGTGATGTTGTCTCATCAAATTGCTTAATCATAGCAGGCTGAACCTGGTGACTCACAGAAAGCCACACTTATCGCTCTGTTTCCCCCGATCCCACGGGACCTGGCGCGTCTTGTTCTCTTCAAACTTCGGATGACTTTCAGACAGAATTACTTCAGACCAGTGGAAGGAAGTTTGAAAGCGAGAAGGACTCTTTTTACAGCAGGCGAATGAGCTGCCTGCACTAGAGTGTGGGCTCTTGAGTGAAAGTGTGTCAAGTCCCCGAGTGAGTATTACACACAATCCAGCAGGCTCTTGCATATGTAAAGAACAGTAATGGGATCCTATGGGAGATGAGACACCTGGCCCCCGCAAGTGGATCTCAGCCACAGACAGACAAGAGGATTGTCGTGGAGTAGAGAGTGACATGTACTGTAGCGCAAGGGGCCAATCACACAAAACAAAAACAAACAAGAACACAAAAGCAAACCTGCTAAACAGCCAATTATGTCTCATAGCAGGACAACAAATAGCCGATCTGTATTTACAATCATAGACATGTAAGAGGTTCTCTAGAAACCTTGTCTTCCTCTCAGTGGGTTGGCCGTGGAATAAAAGAAAGAAAGGATAAAAAGAAAATCATTGAAGAAAGAGTAAAAAGGATAAAAGCTAGAAAAGATAGCTACAAAGGAGGAAAGTCCAGCGTTCGCCTAAAAGGATGCGTTTTGATTTCACTGAGCTTTTAAATAGTCACTCCCTGATGTATGGTGAAGCCAGGATCCTGATCGATACTCCAACAGCACATAACAACATAACAACACCCCGGTGACTGCAACAGGCCCTAAGTGAGCTGTGCAGGAGAGGCAGTGCTCCAGTTCTCTCCCTAAATCACTCCTCTCATCCAGTGCTTGATTTTCTGTTTCTTCTTTTTTTCCGTTTTTCTTCTTCGTTTTTTTTTTGTGTGTTTTTGTTTTGTTCTGTATCAACAAGGTGCGTCTTCTTCACATCAAGATATATTCGAAATCAACCTCTCCCATGCGTCATAAGCCCTCCTACTCATGTAGGTCATGGGTGGTGCATCAAAGGCGGCTAACGCTAAGAAAGAAACCGGAAAAAAAAGAAAACACATTACCAAAAAAAAAAGAAAAGTGCCCACCTGGAGTGCACTCACAAGTGGATGCGTTTTGTATTGACTGGAGGCCAGCCTTTATGGCTGATTACTAGCGGTGGCTAAGACGTCAACCAATTCAACCTGTCACAGCGGTGCTCACAACCTTCAAGAATGGAAAAGTACGGCCTTATTGACAGACGCATTGGAATTGGTGACAATAGCTCTCACCCATGAGCTGAGCCAGGGTGGAAAGTCCACTACCCCCACTACAGGGGGACTGAGGAGACCGGTCGCACTTTTAATGAAGACTTATTGATGCCACTCGTGACAGTAATGATAGTATTGACTAAATGCACAGGGCTATTATTTGCATTATTCAAACAGCTTTAAGTGTGGAAATGACTAATGGCGATGGAACGGTCCGTTTGACTGCTGCCAATCACTTCAGAGGATTTTTCTGGACAGGTTCCAATTGCTTGTCGATACCTGTGCGGGGAGGGGGGCGTGTTAGGCAGGTAGAAAACAAATTTCAAAGCAATCTCAGTGATGTGAGGCAACAGTGAGTGTGTGTGTGTGTGTGTGTGTGTTGGGGGGGGGGATCAGCGAACACTGGATGACGTGTGTTACCAGATTCAGAAATGTGTGCAACAAGAGGGCTGACACTTTGGCAAGCGTTCTCCAGTTCCTGTTTGCGCTCCGGGCCTCCCACTCCTCTGCCAGCTGATGCTGTGTGTGTGTGTGTGTGTGTGTGTGTGTGTGTGTGTGTGTGTGTGTGTGTGTGTGGTCCACGCTGGGACTTGGCATTCGGCTTCCCCTGCTCACAAAATTCCCATGACATCCACAGGCACAGCAGCCTACAGGGCCTCTGCCATGACACCTAGAGTGCACACTGCAAACACACACACACACACACACACACACACACACACATATACACACACACACACACACTTTCTCTCTCACAAACACACACACAGACACACACCACACACACACACTCTCTCACACACACACACACACTACAAACACACACACACACACACACACATACACTGCAAGCACAGATTTCTCTCTCGCCCCAGCAAGCTCCGTGGAGGAAGGGGAGAGGTGGTGGAGGCTGGAAGGGTGGAGCTGCTTGGGTCTGCGGTTGGTGCGGAGAGGCAGAGGGGACGAGGAGGTGGTGGGGGCAGTGCCGCAGTGCCATGTGTCTGAGGTGACCTTCTCTTTGTTGCCTGGCACTGCCCGCACTGACCCCGGCGTGGGCTGTGTCCGCGCCCGCAGTCGAGCTGGTCGGAGGTGCGGGGAGGCGCTACCAATCCGTCTTCCCTCATTGTGCACCGGCGAGGTGACAGCTGGCTTTCAGCTGTTTGTAAAAGGCCTTTAAAAACACGCGGGGCCTCCGTCCTCGGCTACATTAAAGTAATTAGCTGCCAAGCAAGTCGAAAGCACCCCCCGCCGCGTGCCAGCAAGAGTGCGGATTGAAGGCGGCATCCTGTTTGACACATCTGGGCAAGGGAGAGTAATGAAAACAGCTGCTTCTGCCCATATGGCATCCAAAGGCTGGCAGCGCGGCAGTGCGCTGTGCCAACCTCAGGCAAATTATCCATCATTAATCCCGGGATCTGACCAGCATACGAGCTTCTGCTAATCAAAACATTTGGGGGTCCGGGGAGGAGAGAGAAAGAGAGAGAGAGAGACAGAGAGAGAGAGAGAGAGAGAGAGAGAGAGAGAGAGAGAGAGAGAGAGAGAGAGAGAGAGAGAGGAGGTGGGAGGCCTCACTTGAAAGGAGCATATTTCTGTGGCTTGAGGGGGGATTCAAGGCGACTGCCTGACAAAAGGGCCCAGAGAAACGAGTGGGTTTGTGGTGCTGCGAGAACACAGACACCCGAAGGACAGAGCCCAGCAGCTGAGCTGGAAACGGGCCCACGCTGCATCCGGGGCAGATCCGATACAGAGACGGCATCGGTCTGGCTTATACTAGTGGAGCAGCATGCTGCAAGCTGAAGCCAAACTGTGCACAGGCTCTTGTAGAGAATGCAGTCCAGTCAGAAAAGCATGCCAATGTCACTCGCATTTGTCATGATTATGTATTATTTGTTTAAGTGTATGCGACTCATATGATATTCATACTTTAAAACATATACATGCATATACGCAAAAACATGTATGCACATATACATACACATACACATACACATACACTGGACATATAAATATACATATGCATATTCATACACATACACATTGTACATATGTATTATACAAACTGCATGTTGCATATATATTGTAGATGCAGAAAAATCTAAATGACTAACTGACTTATTTAAAATGTTGACGTGATAAAAAGCATAGAGCCTAAATGATGGCTATTATGAAAGACATTTTCTCTAAACCATTTATGTTAAAATGTCACTTACCGCAGGCTTAACCCTTCCTTCCCCTTCTCTACCAACCTAACCCAACCCATCTCTCTCTCTCCCCCCCCTCTCTCCCTCTCTCTCTCTCTCTCTCTGAATCATGAATAATAATGCATCGCTCCCCAGTAACCCCACACAGTTTACAGGATTAACTGTGCGAACATAACATTTGACTTTTAAATGCCGGCAGCTTTTGAAATCCATACACGGTAAACTTTTACTTTAAAGAAATCAATGCTCCGATGCAATTTGATTACCAACAAATTGCCCTCATATTTGTTTCTCCGTTTGTCTATTGCGTGTCCTTTTCGCTCATAGGTTGGCCTGTTCAAACCTGGGCTTCAAATTCCCTCGGAAAAGTCGCTGACATTAAAATGTCCTTTGATGTTCCTTGGCCAAGCAGGGAATATTAACAGTAATAGTGATTCTTTAACGTAATGCTTTTCCGGGGATCAATAGCTCTTAAATGCTACAGTGGGACAATTAAAAATAAAAGGAGGTTGCTCGAGACTAAATCTGATTATACCTAGGTGCCCCTAGCTGGCTCTCAAAAGCACAGTATGGCTTCAGCAGCAGAAGCCTCCCGGGCGGTGAGCCTGCTCCTTGCATATGCAAGTGAAGCTGGATGTTAGATGTTAGATCCAGCACACCCAGCTGCCTCACCAGTGCACGACAGTGGCCCCTCAGATAGGCTCACATGCATCCACCCTGCTGGCAGAGGATGCACGCACATGTACAGTAGCATGGCTCTTCATACATACTGTTTACTCTAAATGTATATATTCATACTCATATCTGTATATGTGTGTGTGTTTGTGTGTGAGAAAGAGAGATATTATGTGTGTGTGTGTTCAAAGAAGGCGAACCCAAGTCTAAATTGACGACTTTCCAAATGTTCAAAATTGTATTGATTGTAAAAAACATCAGAGAGATTGTGGATTGAGACTCATAGAACCGTACAATACACACAAAGGATGCCACAACCTATTTCAATTATGGGGGTGGCACGGTTCTCAAAACTCATGGTTGTTATTTCTTGTTCTTGTTGTTATTTTTCCTTTTAATCTTTAACACTTCAGAAATACCATACTTCAACATATGATGTATAGCTTAATTATCCACTATCTAGGCTATTGTATTAGTATAGTTATATCATGTAATCATGCACAAACTAAAAGAACTTGACTTGACTTTAACCGTATCATTAAGACCATCTGAGGAAAGGTGATATTTTTATACAGCAAGAGTGAAGACATTGATGATTTCAAATTGCTTTTCATTTATTTGGCAAATAATGTTTTTTATTGCCATCTACAGGAACGTTTGTGCCTTTTTAGCACATGAAGATAGACTAGAAGATAGAGGAATATTTTATTTCTATACATAGCGTAGCCTACCCAAGCTATGCAAGATAGCTTCTAGGCTACCTCATAACATTGATAAGCCCTGTAAATGCACACTTTCTCTCCTGTCTCTGCCGACCCAACACACATTGTAATGATACTTGATTATTGATGGCTTTTGAGATCTAGGGTTATTACCTTACAGTAAAATTTGCTCAAAAGCCGCTCATATAGCCGCTCATATAGCCTCCTGCTCCCCTTTTATTGCAAATATTTCCAAATAGTTATTTTAATAACTTTTAATTATACATGTATATATATATATATATATATATATATATATATATATATATATATATATATATTATATATATATATATATATATATATATATATATATATATATATATATATACATTTCCTTGAATTGTCCTTGAATTTCCCCTTGGGTATCTATCTATCTATAAACTTCAGAAACAATATATTTAAGCTCACAGTATTCAGACCGGCCCATCCTCCCAAGGCTCCTGATTAGCCACTACGGGCATGCACTAGCATAATGAATACGCACTGCACAATGCTTGCTCACAGTCGCAGTTATATCTACCGTTTTCTTTCCGCTGTCATCATGGGTAAATCTAATTTCAAAATGTTCCCACACACCAGACTTACGCGACGCTGGTTCATCCTCCAACGCCTTTGTTATCTCTCCAGCTAGCCATTTCTACACGTGACCTGCAGCACTCCACACCTCTGCTTTCACACGAGAAAAAACGGTCTGAGGTCATATGGGCATGAGGCTACATTACGCATGCCATGAACTGTCAAAACTGTACAATGCACACACATGCCCCGAACTGAGACAAGCGAACGGAACGGTATGGATTTTTGCATGATCCGTGCCACCCCTACATTTCAATTAAAGGTAAACTATGCAGTATTGGCAATTTCCTTACTGTTTTGTTTCGGTTTTTGCTTCTTTTTCGCTTGCTCTGTCATGACGAATAGCTGAGAAACTCCATCGCTACCTTCTTCTAGCCGATGCCTGGCGTGTATGTGTATTTGAATGCAGTAAAGCAATTCGTTACACTCGTTATACTTCCTGTCACTGAGGCCGTCAGCCCGCCGGCCCACAGTTGCAAGGGTCGAAAAAAGTCATATAACCATTCCAATGACTCTGAAGCTGGTAAATGAAGGTAAATTAAGCTAAAAAACTTGCATATTAAGCTAAAAAACCTGCATAGTGTGCCTTTAATGTGTTCAGTTGTAAAGTTGGAAAAAAGACAATATTGCTAATTAATTTGAAAAAAGGCACTTGCAGAATCATTATACACATTTATCACAACTTCTCGATATGTAAAATCGCTGATAGAGACCAGAGAGCCATCTCAGGTTTCCAGAAGCCTCCAGCTCTACCACATGTGGCCCTGAGTGATGCTCATTTTGATCTGGTGTCTGTGTTGTTGGGAAGTGGATCTGCCTGCTGGTGGGTGGGTGGGTGGTTCGGTTGGGCGTGTGGCAGCCGGGGTCGCGAGGAAGCCGTAACCCCTTTCCACAGCTCCCTGCTGGGATGTCACCTGGGTGGCGGCGCGGTGCCGGTCCAGACGTCACGGGGGGCTAGGCCTGATGAGAGAGGGGGGTCTGGGGAGCGCTGTGATCTGATGGAGAGTCTGGAGGACAGGCTCGACCAAATCACAATTAGCAGGCGACAGCAGGTGCCGGCCGCCTCCGCGGTGTTAACACGGCTCGGGTTTCCCCGTAATGGTCACAAAGTGATCCTAACTTTCAATTAACACATCCCCCTGCCTCTCCACGGCCAAGCAGTCAGCCAGCCCGGCAGCCAGGCATTTACTCCTATCAGCCATTAGAGGTTTGGTTGCGCACACACACACACACACAAACAGGCTACACACACACACAAACAGGCTACACACACACAAAAACAGGCTACACACACCCACACACACACACACACACACTGGCCTCTCTCTGTATCTCGCCATCAGGGAGATGGGATGTCAGCTGTCACATCAGTGAGCCCACAGACCCACACACTGCCACCCAACCCTTGAGACGTGTGCAGCACTGAGCGAGGTCGGCGGCCGACACGTCGGCTGTCTGAGGCTGCTTAAATATTATTTATCCCAATCAGCCCCTGCCAAGCACTACAGGGAGGCCCATGATGCGGGGGCTCCCGCCCAAATCAGGACAAATGGGCAGGAGAGTGTCCAGGGACTCTCAGCAGTAAAGTGGATGAATATAAATATACTCGGAGAGCCACAGTCCACTCAATCAAACCAGCGAACGAGTGTATGGGCAGGAGAGATGAGGTTCACGTTTCACTTTAAGAGCTGACTGTCAGGGTAAATAAATAAATAAACACATGGCAGCCCACTCCTGGTGTTGTCTGGTGCCTATCGTGTTCATTTCACCTGGAAGATCCATAACTGTAGGCTGTGTATGTGTGTGTGTATGAGTGCATGCATTCGTGTGTGTGTGTGTGTGTGTGTGTGTGTGTGTGTGTGTGAGAGTGTGTGAGAGAGCTTGAGAGTGTAAGCATAGGCGGTTGGTGAGCAGCCGTCTCTGCCCATGTCTCTCTCTTTGGGGTGTATTGACCTTTAATGATTCACTGGCTGTCTCCACCAGAGGCATCAGACGGATGTGGAAGGCAGGTTTGGGTGGGGGTGGGGGGGGGGGGGCAGATCCATACAGCAACCAGCTCAGCCACTCCAGGGGAGAGAGACACCTACAGACACAGACACAGACAGACAGAGATGCGTCCCCGTGGCGTAAAGCACGGGCGCCGTGGCAACAGATCCATATGGATCACCACGCTGCCTGAGTCTCCCATCCGTCCGCTGAATGTAGATGGAATGCAAACTAACCTGTTGGGGGTGAATCTACATTCTCCACAAGTGCTCTGCATGCCTGAAAAAAAAAAAACGGTGTATGTATTTTAACGAGAAAAGCCAGAGGCATGGCAGTGTGTTAATTCTGACAAAATGTTTGACATAAAAAGAGAGACGCCATTACGCCTGGCCTCATGTGCTTTGCATTAGAAGGGATTACGCTGCCAAATGTACATTTGTTTTACCTACCAAAGAGCAATGAGATGAGGGAAAAGACTGGTATTCTACTCCCTTGAAATCAGAACCTAAGTGTCTAATCTATGGTACTTTATGGGGAAAAAAACACGCAGAGATATACAACCAGTGCCAAGCTGCTTTCAGATAAAACCAAGGCAACGGCGAGGAGATGCAGACCCGAGGCACACCCTGGCATTAGACTCTAGAGTCTTGTGTTTAATTAGCGAAGAAAGTAAAAATGTGTTATTTCGTGTACATTTATTAAATAAAGGGAGCCTTGCCAATGGGCAGCCGAGATAATTATGTCTCTTTTGTGGAACGTGCTAACGCGCAAAAAGCAACTCCAGATTCAAAACAGGCCGCTATCTCCATGAAAGGAGTAATGAGCTGGGTAGCTCATCTTCACATGTACAGTGTTCAAAAGAGCAACGCTATACCTATGGTGAACATTCGCACGTGTGCAAAGCACGCATGCAGGCGTGAGAGTGTGCTAATATTCCAAGGCCTGTAATAACATTAAAGAATATAATGCCAGCATCCCACGTTGGCAGATCCCGAGAACGTGGTGTGCAGATTCCAAACGCTTCCGAGGCGTTGGAGTAAATGCTGTGAAATTAACTTGATGTCTGTTTCCTGAAAGCCGCCGGCCCTGATAGCAATTATCAGACATGCCAATGAAGGGCAGTTCTGATGATGGATGTTTATTAGAATAATTTCCACTCTTGTTTCACATGTGCTGAGGGAAACCGTGTCACAACAGACAGCTCAGTGTGGCAAAAGAGGAAAACTAGAGAGAGAGAGAGGGAGAAATAGAGGGAGAGAGGGAGGGAAAGAGAGAGGCCACAGAGCCTGTAAGATGATAGAAAACTACAAATGAGCCTTGTGAATGTGTCTCTCTCTTCTACAGCTCAAGAGGGGAGGGGAGGTGGCGGTGGGCTTGGGGACTGGATTCCCGTGTCAGTATCGCTATCAAAGAGAGGCCCTATTCTTTCCCTCGATGTCACGCATATGGCACAACGTGTGAGGCAGCACACATTCAGACCGCAGCATAGTGCTTTGCCGCGCGATCCATTCCGAGCCCCGCTTGGCCTCTGGGGACACACAGTCGCCAGTGTTCTCTCAGCTCTATCGCTGTTTTGACCTTGTTTGAGGGGCAATGATAGCATAGCGTATGCTCTCCCTCCCCACCCACACACACACACACACACACACACACACACACACACACACACACACACACACACACACACACACACACACACACACACACCATCTTTCCCTGGGAGGGAAGCTAGAATGACAGGTCCCAGCAGAGTTTTGGATAAACATGTGCTTTAATGAAAGTTTTGTGTAATTTGCTCTTTGCCATCTTAACTGTAGTTATTACTATTTTAAATGGATACATCTGTCTGTGTGAAGTCCTTCATTACCTTCACTCATTACGGGCGCGCAGCATGACTCCCGGAGGACACGCCTTTTTACGCGCTCATCTGCCGAAATGCACTTTAATGTCCTGAATTTGACGCTCTTCTCAAAACAAATTTGTCTGAGGCAATTAAAAATATCACTGCAGCAACAGCCCCTCGTAAACTAAGGTTTAGATTAGCCATTCTCTCTCGCTGCTTCTCTGGAACAACTCTATAAGTGCCATGTGTTACAGGCTGTACATTTTGTTTATGTGGAACTCATTACATGGGTAGAGTGGTATTCAAGCCACAACCCTTTTTTTTGTTAGTATATTGGCAGTGTTTTTCTCCCATGAAGAGTCTAACTGAATTCAGCAAAGAATTCCTCAGAGAAAACTTCTCCTGATATATTTCTTCCTTATATACATGACAGTACTTACTGTTGAAGAGACTTACTTACTCACTCTGAAAGTATAAAATGTGCTCAAATAAGCAAAAGAAGCTAGATTTATTAAAATGTCCACTCTTAGTGTCTTCTATAAGCAGTACTTTATTACTTTTTATCATTTTTATAATTATCACACAATTTTTTTTACACGGCTGCAAAAAGTTCCATTCACATGAATGGGCCTTCCCAACATTCAGAGGTCTGTTAAAACTATATAATTAACACTGTCAATGACAATGGATTTTGTGCTTTTGATTCACGTCTTTCATATCATTCCGCAAGTAGTTTGTTCGCTTATTGCAATGGAATTTCATTGAAAGTGAAAGTCAGCAAGTAAGACATTGCCACGCAACACCTGAAACTGTCAAGCTGTATTTATGTGGCTATTTGTTTTGTTAGCAGAAGCCACGAAATGGTAACAAAATCATTTTAAAAGACTCACTGTGTGGGTCTTTTCTCATTTTGGCAAGCAGCCATATAATAAGCGGGATAATGTATTGTCTACCGGTAATTATCGGAAAATAAGTCCCTTCATGACCAACCTCCACTAGCGTGTTGGGGTCCTATTCGCCTTGTTGGGACTTATTTTCCGATTAGACCGGTGGACTACACTTTATCCCTCACATAGTGTGTAGGCCTTTGGGCCCAGCAATTAGAGTACTGACTGAAATGAATAACGTTCCACTATAAATGTAAGCTGACCCTGCCTGCTGATTATATCCTTCCTTTTTCATCTCACTGAGATACTAATCTGGTACACTTGTTTCCCTCAACCACCAAGATGGCACGCCAATCAACAATGAGTGGGGATGACATTAGTTTCGAATTAGCAACACCTGCAAACATGCAGATTTTTTCAGCAATTCCTGACTGCTGACACTGTCTATTATCAGTTAAAAGGTTAGACGAAGTAGGGAGTAACATTATGAATCCCTGATCAATGTGGTTAGGCAGAACCAACCAAAGTTTATGCAGTCTGTGCCCATTACGATGCTAGGGTTGGAAACATTTCCCAATGGAGAGTAACCATACATGTGTTTACTCTTCGCTTTTAGGCCTCAGAGCTAACAAGGTCATCAAGGTATGGGGATATTTCTCATTTCCAATTTTACAAAGACTTTTGAAGAAATCTCCTACTTCCACAAGCTTGTTGAGTTAAAAGCAAAGTAAACTGACTGGTATTTTAGGACAGGCTTTTATCCAAAGGAACACAGACTCACAATGGCTCGTTCGGGAATCACTCCCAGGCCGACCAATTGTCATGCAGGGATGCTACTGCTGCTCCAACATACCCAAGTTGTGGCACAAGTGCTCTAGATATGTATGACCACGTGCAATCTTGTTGTCAAAGATGTTTAGGTACTGCTTGTTACTGTAGATGCTAGAAATGTACTTCAGAACGTACTTTTTTAAGAGCACTCTCAAGTTTACGGTATACTGCTCTGGTTTGACTAACAGATAGAGGATTTCATTTCACTCATACAGGTTTTCCTCAAAACAAGCTCTCAACTATTTTTCTGTGCCATCTTAATTGAATGAAAGGAAGCAAAAGTCGTGTTAACAATGGATGCAACTGCAGACATGAGATTTGTGCCGCTAACTAGCATTGGAGGTAATGGTGGCCCACCATCATTTCAACATAGTGAAACTCTTTAAGTGTATCTATCTGAAAAATATTTATGCTCAGCTTTGTCAAACCTAGAGAACATGCGATACCTGATGTGTACCAAGACTACCTCCCTGCTAGCATTAGCAGATGGTCCGATTTCGTCAACACACTGCAGGGGTCAGCACTATGCAGGCAACCTCAGATTCAGAGCGAGCTTTCATAGGTTAGACATAGTTTATGTGAATTAGGCCTGCTAATAGAGAAAATGCAAAGCATGTCTGGTGGGATTTAATGCCCTGCAGCCTGAATCCATTGCAGCTCACAAACTATGAACAAGTGGTAGTTAAAAGCTGGAATACATGCATGCAGCTGAAGAGTGCCAATCCAAGCATGAGCTATTCAAGCGCATGATGATTCTGGAGGGGGACCCGGGCCAGGTTTGACTCAGACCGGACGACGCTGTGCCAGCTGAGGGCCAGATCAGTTCCAGATCCCCTCTCCGTTTGTTCTGGGTAAAGTGATGACATTTGCTTACAGGAATGCTAAATAAATCGTTATGGGCTGTAAACCTCCCGGTCAGGACTGGCACAACCGAAACAGACATTTTCAGTGTTTTCCAGAGTGTTGTATAGCTGGAGAAACCACAGTGTTTCTGGGATTCATTTACAATCGTGGCACAATGGCTTGGTTGAGTTACGGCCAATGCACAGCCTGCGGCACTCCCGACAGGTGACATGTTTTTTTCAGCTGAAAATGGCAGACCTTCAGGAGTGATTATGGTTGACTGACTGACTGACATTTCTGACGGGCGGTGCGTGCGTCAGAATTCCAGCGAGACAGAGAGAGAGAGAGAGAGAGACAGAGAGGGCTCCCAGGCGACCAGAGAGCGCTTTCCAAATCTGCCGGCCACGGCTGGACTCCCCTCATCGGTTGCGCTCAGAGGTGACGGCCCCGCAACGTTCACCACCCCCATTCATCTGCGAATGCTTCATGACATCATACCCCCTAAACGCTTGCACATGCCGATCTGGCCTCTCGACTGCTCTGGCGGGCTGAATGAAACCCAGCTGGACATGCCGCTGTTTGAATCGAGGGCGGGGGGACAATGCATGCCTCAGACTTGTGAAAGAAGGCCGGGCTCCGAAGGCAGCTTATTATGAATGAAACTATTTCGGCAGTCACGAGTAATCACCACGATGATGATATCAGTTCGTACCAGACCTCGTTGGGAGGTCAGGGTTCAACAAAATGTGATTCTACTGAATAAGTCCACCATGCTACACATGCCTACACTTAACATAATTACACTTTAATGTTTCTTTTCTGCTTTTTTTTGTCAGTCTGCGCCCGTGTTTGTGTTTGAAATAATACCCTGAGTACAGGGCAGAGAGGCGATGGCACCGAATAACAGACATGAAAACACGGTCTGGAAGTGACCTGAGTTGGGCTGTTTCTGACTTGTGTCTTCCTCCAAACCTTTTCCCTGTGTCTTTTTTTGGGGAATTATTAACTTCCTTTCAAAAATATAGCCCAAATTTGTTTAATAATGTTTGCACAGCTGTATCGTTCAGCTGCGTACATACCTGCTGGCAGACCCCCACCCCACCTCTGTGGCCATTTTGCCTGCTTCTGGAGCCCGTTTACACTGATGCGGCTTTGATCTGGGCCCCCACTGACATACACAAACCTCTTACTTTCCCGGGGCAAGCCTCCAGGCTTCAGCCATGTGAGGTAAAGTAGCCTCTATACAGATTCCCATCAATGTGCTTTGGATTAAATCCGTGTCCTGGCCAGGAGAGTTTGTTAATGCCATCACAAGAGTTCTACTGATATCAAAGCCTGGGGAAAAAAAGAGTGTTGAATTTCAGGCAACCAGCAGTGCTGAGATAGCGCAGTCGATTTGTATGGGATTGAATGCACCAGATCACTAACAATAACAAAAGTTATCATTAAGCCATACGTGTCTGTCAAACATGCACCTGAAGCATATTCTCCCACCTTATCAAAAATGAAATGCATCAAATTAAACCAATTATATTTAGTAAGAACATAAACTGCTATGTCAAGTCCATATTACTGAAAGCTTATTCCTGCTTTGTGGTTGACCTTTGCACTTGCCCAAGTTTTTACATACGATACATTCTGATGAATCGTATCACTTAGCATACATACTGTGCTTGTACAATGTTTCTTTAGTGTTGATTAAGCAAGTTACTGTAGTTCAAAGTTGTTTATAAATAGCCTTAAGTAGCTGTAGGAAGATGTCCGTTCCTGATAAAGTTGAGCGTTTGGTGACTCTGCCCATTAGTGCAGCTGCAGTGGTAGAACAGATGTGTTAATGGCAGATGCATTCCTGGGAAGGTTTGCTTGAAGAGCCACATGTAATGATAAGCTTTACTGTTGCCGACTCAATTAGTTTGTAACAACAAAAAGTTGTCAGGATACTATATTTCCAGACAAGATAGAAGAACTCACCACAACAACCAGCAATCCATCTGCCAACATACATGATGCTAACAATACATGCCACTGATTGATGCAATACAATACACGCCACTTGACTGATTTCAAGCACACATACTGGTAAAATACGAATAAAATAATAAGTCAATCTGAGTAACTATGCTAAATAAACTTACAAATACAAATAATTTGTGTGAAACCCAATTGAAAATTAATTGAATGGAAAGAATAATTAAGTCTAACTCATCATTTAGATTACACCATACGTTCAGTAGGCCTACATCTGAAAAAAAGTCTGCATACTATTTTACAATAGTCATTTATAACTATGCTTTTTGTATCAGGCAGAAATAGAGCAAACTTCAAAAACATTCTTGATGAAAAGAACGCTTGGAATTTTGCTTCTCTTTTGAAATGTGCACACATTATGATTTCTGTATTTGGTTGTAAAACTTCTCCATAATAAAGCCACCGTGTGTCTTTGTTGGAAGCCTCTGGCCCAGTCTTACTCTGTTTGAAATCAGCATGTCTCCACACTCCTGCTACTTCATATTCATTGACTGAGTCTGAGCTTTGCAGTGGCTTTAATAAGAGCAGTGTCTCTGTGTTTCTTTTCTCCCCTCTCCACCTTCAATTCTCAATCTCATTTTACATTTTTACATTTCCATTAGATTCTTTAATTCGGATCTGTGCAGAATGGATTAAAGTGCCCCAGAGCTAGTTGAAGCATGGGAAATGAGGTATGTGTGTGTGTGTGTGTGTGTGCATATGCATGAACTGGTGTGTGTGTGTGTGTGTGTGTGTGTGTGTGTGTGTGTGTGTGTGTGTGTGTGTGTCGGGGCCAACAGTGACGCACCGGGGTGCGATCCTGGCCTGTCATTCGGCCGCTCCTCATTGGCAGAGCCCTGATGAAATGAGCAGCGGCTGCTGACTCCTCCAATTTCACGGCCCTCCTCAGTGTCACCCCGAGTGCCTTCGCCCAGATTGAGATATTTGCAAACTGTCACCTCCGATAAATAGCTGTCGCCACTGACAATGCTGCCCACCCCGCAGGTCTGATATCCACCCGCATTCCCCCCATCATCTCTCTCATTGCCTGGCCAGAAATCCACTGATGCTGTATGAGAGGTATGACCACGGAGTAGCATCAGATAAGAACTGACCCCCCACACACACACAAACACACACTCCTCTACCTACCTGTATACCTACCTCTACACACACACACACACACACACACACACACACACACACACACACACACACACAGTGTTAGCCCACTCCCCTGTCACTCAGTTCTCAGCCCTCCTCATAGTTATTACTTATCTGACATGCTGAAATCATTGAGCTCCATTAGTCAAGGCAAATCTCACCCCCCTATTCCACCACCCCATTACAGACACACACACACACACTCTCTTTCTTTCTCTCTCTCTCTCTCTCTCTCTCTCCAACCTTCTGTGGGATGAAATGGGCTTTACCATAGTTCCCTGCTGAAATGAAATGTGTCATGTCGTGTGACGCCACAGACGAGGCACATGTCCGGATGCTCCCAGGGAACGCTACTTGGCAGGCCTTTATTCCATGTACATTTCTATTAGTATCACACGAGGCTAACCACCAGTGCCTAGCTCCACGGAGCGTGCCAAACATCTTGAGGAGAACTGATCCAAACGTTACTCATTGATTATGTCCAACGTCTAGAGCACCTTGGAAATTAAGGGTAAATAAATGTCAGCAATTAGTAGTGTCTGTTCCTCCCACCAACTGATGTCTCTTTTGAGTCGACAGCTCGGAGGGTGGGACGAGGTACAGGAGTGAGTGTGTGTGTGTTGTTTGAAGTATTCTCAGCCATCATTACAAAATAAATAAATAAAGAAGCCTCTGTCCCACTTTGTACTTCAGTCATTCCCATGAGTAAAATTAGCAATAAACACCTAGAAAGTTCAAAACGGAAGTAACTTTTTTGACTCGCCCTTTATGGGGGGGAAAACAACAACTGTCATGCTGAAGGTTAAAGTCTGTTCACAAATGGCTGTGCTTCTCAACAAATCAACTCTTGTCCTTGTTGCTACAGTATTCAATTCAAAAGTTCTACTTTGACTCAGAGAAATTGGGGCAATGGGAATTTCACATCTGGAACATACTGGTACTTGGGCTGCAGTCACCGTGTACAGTAACTGTTATATGTAAGTGAAAACAACAAACAGCGCCCCCCCAAAATAGGGAATGGTAGTGTGGCACTTAAAAGACACAGATTGTGCGACACGCTACTTTACTGCTGGCTTCATTAGCCCTGACACCATTGATGTCGGCCCCTGGAATACGGAATTGAATGTGGCAGAGGAAGTTAAAAAGCGGGTTAATGAGAGGTTTAACAGAGCACTGTGGAGCCATGAAAAATAAAATGTAAAAAAAAAGGGTTATGTCTGCCTCCATTAAAATGACTGTTCCTTCCTGCTCCTTCCCTCCCCCCAAACCGCCCTCCAACCCACCTCTCTCAGTTACAACAGGAAATGCTGCGCGGCTCTTAGGCGAAGTCACAGAGCTTTATGAGCTGGGTTATTACCAGTGCGGCCCCTGCCTTTAATAGTCATCTGATACACCCAGAGCTCAATCGCCCGGCTGCGATAATATCATAACCAAGTATTCACTATGGAGGCGTTTAAGATTTCCCAGATAAAAAACTGAAACACTATCGCTACAGATTTGTTAATATCGTGAAATGATGTTAGCGGGAACCGAAGCTGACAGAATATGATCCCTCACGGCCTCCATGCCTGTGGAAATAATTTATAATGTTACAGCTATCAAACAAGCGCAAGTTATCAGGTTCAAGACCTGTGTCTGTATCAAGAGTCTCTGGTTACGCACTGGCCTCGAACTTTAATACAGGCATTAAAAACAATTAAGGTAAATAGTCCTCCGCACACCTGCCCCCAAACTGTGAAAGCATTATAGTGTTGTTGTGAGATGGCTGGAGTACTTGGGGCTAGTTTTGTGGTTCAATTCGAAATAACTTACCTGATCTTAGATATTTAAAAACTCTTAGTTCGAAATTAATATGAGACGGAAAAGAATGGTTCGATACAAAGTGCCTGTGAGGTAAACCATAAACACAAATACGATGATAAAATGTGTGTATTATAACTGACTTTTTGTTTTTTTTGCTCGTCTTGTTTTTGCATGCACTGGTTGCCCGTTTAAAATCAATGATCAGTGGTTCTGAATACTTGCGTATATGTGATAGTGTGAGGCAGGAGTCAGTGACTCCTTGACCTGCACTGAGCGCTGGCTTGTGGAGGTTCGGTACAAATTGCCTCTAACTAGGACAGATGCTCAGCCGAGCAGGAGGTCATCGGGACCTGGAGGATGAGTGCCTCTGCTTCAGGCTCTCCAATCCTAATGTAATGCGTGCTATTCATTACATAGCTTACTGGTCACAGAGAGAGTAGCAGAGAAGTGGAGGGGAAAATGGATGCTATGTTACACGGAATGTTTCAGTCTGTCTGGATGTGTTTTTGTATTTGTGTGTGCATGTATGCAGTCATTGTCCCAGCAATCGTATGTGCCCATAAAGTATTGTCATATGTACTGTGTGTGTGTGTGTGTGTGTGTGTGTGTGTGTATGTATGTGTGATTGTGTGTGTGCATGTGAGTGTGTGTGTATGTGTGATTGTGTGTGTGTGTGTGTGTGTGTATGTGGGTATGTATTGGGTGTGCTTGTGTGTGTGTGGCTGTGTGTGTGTGTATGTACATGTATGTGTGATTGCATGCATGTGTGTGTGTATGTATGTGTGATTGTGTGCATGTGGGTGTGTTGCATCTTTGTGTATGTGTGCATATGAGAGTGTGTGGGCATGTGTATACATGTGAAAGACAGTGTCTACATCTATATTCCAGGGTGACAGTTGTGGAGCAACTTATCAGTGACAGTAAATGGGACATAATAGCCCCACAGGAGAGTGCCAAAATGGCTTGTATTTACGCCAGCCCCAGTGTTCTGTGTCTTCTTTATTATATTCACAGTGGTAATGCGATATGTCACACTGTCTCTAATACACTTCTGCACGCTGTCTTTTGGCTATAATGCTTATCAGTGCCTATGCTGATGACTTGCCCCCTTGTCAGGGGCAATTATCCCCAAACGCGCTGGGGTTGAGGGGGCTGGCGCCTGTTATCACTGGAGAGGAGGCGTGACGTGACGCGAGTGTGCTGCCGTCACCTCATCTCCCAGGCACACAAACACACACACTCAGACACATGAACACACACGCACACACTGCCTGTCACATTCCCAGACAAGCAGGTGGTGAAGAGGGCCCTCAGTTGGTCTGCAGTTCAGCAAAGACTGTCGTGAAGGGTCGATTTGAGTCTAAACTTATCACAGGTTGCATAAGGCGAAGAGTGGTTTCGACGGGCACTTCTTACAAATTGACAGCCACAAAAGGTTGTCAAGTAATCACAGGACTGGCTGGTTGCAGGGAGAAGTCATGGACAGTGTAAAGGAGGTGACTAATTGAGTGGGAAATAAAATGAAGAAGGTGGCATGCATCCATCACAACAAAATGTACCTCAGTCTCAACGTCTGTTTCAGCATGCCTGTCAGGAGCCTGCTGGATGTTTTCAAATGACACACAATACCGTGAATATTTTGAAGTGATCCCACTGATTGAGTCAAGACCCAGAGTTGAGCTTCCTGAAAGAGCTCATCCTGTTCTTGACCTTGAGGAGCTCATGCGATGCACACAGATAATAATCTTTGACCTTGCCGTGACCTCTCCTGCAGTGCTTTACTGAAGAGACACAATTTTCAAACTTTTGCTGGTGGTGGTGATAATTTAACTCTGGAACATCTTTGAAACATCCTGCACACACACACACATACACACAGATAACACATACCGTACACACAGATACACACACACATGATTAAGCCAAAAGCCAGTGTATCACTAAAAAAATTGAGACATAAAAAAGAAAGATTGCTTCTGGAGTGTGTGTGTGTGTGTGTGTGTGCAGCTCAGCGATATTTCATTTTCCAACTGTCACCGAGGTGAACATGGCCTCCTCAGCTGTCAAGTCGTCGTTTTGAGGCAGCCACGTTTCCGACGGCCAGTGACAACCACTTCCTGGACGAAGGCTTTGTAGTGTCTCCCTTTCAGCTTTTTTTTTTTTTTGGATTTCTGAGACGGATCTTTCCCCCCAAAATAAAACTCCTCTCCCTGACCTTCCCTTCTCAGTAAAGAGAGCGAATCCCCTGTTCTCCCTGGCAGTGAGGACTCATTATGCCCTGTTTTAAAGAGAGCGCGCTGGTCCATGAGGCCTCATTACAGCTGAAAAAGACACCCATGGGACGTGGAAGAAAAACAGCCAGGACCACCCCCCACACATACACCTTACACGCACACACACACACACACACACTCCCCCACCATACCCCTTGAGTAATCAGCCTGCTAAAGTTCCACATAAGACCCACTCCAGAAGTTAAAGGAAGCCGCTCACAGCCCCCACCATCTTGCAGGCAGGGGACGTCTTTGAGGTGCGCTGAAACTTCATGCCTCAACAGCCCTTCATTAATAACACTTGGCACCGATTCGCCAGCTTTGCCAAGTAATTGAAGCACTTATCGCGCAAAGTCGCACAACAGTGCGTTGTAGTCAATAATCAGAAACTTTGTTTTTCATAAAATAAAAAAAAACATAACCTTTCTATTTATCAGTTGAAATAAAAGCAGCATCACATCACTTTGATTTGTTGAATGAATGAACTGCATGGCTCTTTAATGTGACTCCTATTGAAAGTGTTGGTGACATATTCCAATGACAAGCATTCAGGGGCGGCAAACATATAAACAACACGTGCTCTCAGTCAATGGGATGTTAAAGTTCAGATCTATTAGCGTTAAAGAGTTGCTCAGATGTGGTTATATTTAGTAATGTGTTTTGGATGACCTTGCAGGGAGGACAGAAAACACAGCTGTTTCTTTCTTCTGACTGGAAATGTTATCTGAACCAACAAACTTTGGTCAGAGGCTTCCTTGGAGAGTAACAGAAGGAGGGGGGGGGGGGGGGGGTAAAAGCCACAATTAAATTTTCCCACAAAATTCTTGCAGACGGTTTTGGTCTAAAATTGCTGCAAGCTGTGATTCCCACGTGAAAGGCATCCGGAAAAACTGCATCCCCTGTCAGTCACTTGCAAGGATGCAGAGTTTGGTATGTTAAAGTCATGACCTTCCTCTTCGGGCAAGTGTTTCGAACCACTACTATCTTCACTGGTTCAATTAAATGGGCTGTTTTTAATTGGGGCTGGAAGACCAATGTATCCTTCAGGCTCAGTATTATTTTCATATTTTTTAGGAGCACTAAAATAATCACAAAAACATACCTTGAGAATGGACTCTAAATGTCTGGTTATCGAACAAACCAAAAAAGCGAAAAGTACTGCACAGTTACACAGTTTATTTTTTCACTAATAACAGTGCTCAGCAATTGATTACACAGTTTCTTTTTTCACTAATAACAGTGCTCAGCACTTGATTCCAACGGGTTATTGGCATCATGTAAATAGCCTGGAGCAGTGCCCTCAATTTACTGAGTGAATCCAGCTGGAATGACCTTACAGACCCATCTGCACAGTAGGGCAGAGGAGCGCCCCTGACCTGGAGGTTACTAACCTATTTGCCCTCTGAGATATGGGTGCAAGCCTTCACATAACTACTACACACACACACACACACACACACACACACACACACACACACATACACACACACACACACACACACATAAATTTAAAGACATACAGTGTAAAAACACAAATACATGCTTGAATTGACTGTGGGGTCAGAAACCTATTATTCCAATGCAGATTCTACAATAAATATCTTGCATAACTTGCATTGCCTGTCTCAGTTTTGCATTCAACTACATCTCACTGTGTAAAACACTGTAAGTACAGCCTGTTCATCAAGGGTGGGTGGCATGGGGGGGCTATAGTGTCTGATCCACTCCATTTGTAAGAACAATCCTCCATATGCTGCCTGGCGATGAGCTTCAGCCTGGGCCCCGTGTGTGCCATGCTGGGCTTTTTATCAGCTCCGAATGACCTTAGTGCCAGCAGAGGTTACCATTCCCAGCAGTTAACATGCGGGCAGATGGCAGCTCAGAAAGATTTAGTAACACATGTCAAATGAGCTTCCCTTAAGGGAGCCCTCCTCCCAGCCCATTTATGCACCAAATGCAGCACCCCATTTTTTCACACTGAAAAAAAAAAGCTTGTAGAAAATGTCAGGAGAATGTAGACAATTGCAGTAGACCAGTGAATGCTATTTTGCAATATGGCCATATTGCATTCTTTCAAACTATAAAGTGTTGTCATTGTACATCAGAAAGTGTGACGGGATCACGTGTTTTGAAAAGGTAAAAGGCAAGCTGAAAAAGTGGCCATCCACCACAACAGTCTCACCAAACTGTATGTTTTGGTATTGGAACCACATACTATTGATGGGTTTGGTGAGCTGCTGTGGATGTCACGCTAATTTGTCAAAATATGATGTTTTGGGTTCTTGTGAACCGATTAAAAAGCTGCTGTTATTGTTGAGTTGACATGCCAAGGATTTTGACGACTTATTCAGACCTGAAAATGACTCTCGAACATCAACACACTTTTTTGAAGTGGATACTCAAAACTGGTATGCTGCTACATAAATATAGCTACAGTACACAACAAAATGTTTTTAAGAATAAAAATATCAATTCTAAAATGAGCAATTTCAAATCTTTGGCAGCTGTGTAAAAGCTAGCGAGAAAACCCTGCAACTGTCTTAGAAGCACAAAGGCTGTGAAAGCAAATCAACATTTAGCTCCCATCCCATCGATCCATGGCTGTGAATTTGCTTTGTTTATGACATTGAAACCCATTGATTGGAAACAACTGACTCCGCGCTTGCAGACCAAAGCCCTCCAGTACGGCGTAGGCAAGAACTGTTGAGCCAGAGGGGACCACTTATTGATGGGCCTGTAAATGTTAAAGTCGTTTTAATTGATCAAGCTTCAAGCGGGAGGGCTCTTTGTCAGAGGCAAGGGTGTGGGAGGTGGGGGCTTGGAGTTGAGAGGCAGTACAGAGAGAGTAAGAGAAAGAGAGAATGTGTAAGAGAGAGAGAGAAAGCGTTGGCACTCAGGAGGGCGAACAGATTATTGTGGCTGGTCAAGCCTTAAAAGAACACTGATTATCTTTTCACTGTGAGTGCTCCGCGAGCAGCCGCTCTGGACAAACATTTAAGGGATGTCCAGGGATGAGGCAGAAGGGCTGGACAGAGTTCCTCCCTCCCGTCCACTCCGGGATCGATGGGGTGCTGTCGGAGTGCGCGCGCGTGGCTTGTTATGTCGGCAGAGGGTCATCACGTCTCCATTTTCTGAATACTTATTTACTCCGAGAAGCTCTCTGCCTCTCAGGCCAGTAGCCTCTCTGTGTCACGGACCAAAGGCTTGGCAGGGCCATGCAGCCATTCGTTTCTCATAAATAATAAGTCGCAGGTTAATCTGCTACCAAGACAGAAATTATGTTGAGAGCTCAAGTAAATGAACGTTGTATAAGGCACACTAGGGTTAAACACAAGACTAACATAGATAACCATATAATAAACATGTCATGACATGTCTTACCCTGTTATGACTGGAGTCAGAGTTCAGTAGTGTTACCATATTCTGTGGCAATATTCATGACAATAATGATAATATAATATGACATGCCATATTATCGGACATCTCAATCAAAATACAACACTTCCCATGACATGTTTATGACCTGGTCATATCTGTCTTATAATGCACAGTTCAGGTAAAGTGTTACCAAAACTAGTCGTGACAAGTTTACCTGTAGGTTAGCTGTGTAACTATCATGGCGTAGTGTACAGGAAGTGAGTTTGACCATCACACTGTCAGGGAGAAGACTGCATGTGAGCTCTACTCACTCATGTTTTGAAAAGAAGACAACTGTATTCTATGTTGGGAGAGAGTTGAGAATAAGACACAGATGCTGACTAACCTAGCACATGTCGAGTTATCTTCTGCAACAAGCACTTCAATCATAATTTATCTGTCTTTCTTTCAAGTCTCTGTTGAAGGCAAGGATGGATGGGTATACAAATCTTGTTTCCTCTTCTCCTCACATCCAGCAATTCAAGACATCCCACACCTCTAGTTTTGCGATATAATGAGATAACCTTGATATTCTACCTCTGGATGCTACAAGAGTTTCTCAGTCTTTCTTTTTTTACTTTTCTTTTTTGAGGAACAGCTACTGCACAAACTTTGGATGACACAAAGCACGACAGAGATAGAAAGAGAGAGAGAGAGAGAGAGAGAGAGAGAGAGAGAAAGTGAGAGAGAAGTGAACAACAACACATTTCTCCAAGAATCTGAGCTGTCACAGAGTTGTCAGGGAATAGTGATGTTGACAATTGATTCATGTGCAAATGTCTACCATCCCCGGCTGGCAGTCAGGGTGTATAAAACTCACTTTCCCCTCGGCCAGACTGACAGTAAGCAGCGAGTCAAGACAACAAAGCTGTCACAAACAGCTGTCTGCGCGCTGAATGATCATATTTATTTACTGACAGTGATTTAGCGGATCCACCACTTGAGATGCATAGCCTAAATATGAGGACATCCTGTCGGTTGAGTTGAGCCAGAGAGAGCAGGGACAACACTAATAAACATGTCGTGCTGCACAGAGACTGTGGACACTATTTAGTTCACTGTCCATGGAAAAGTTACACAAACTCACACACAAACACATTACATACACACACATGCACACGCACACACACATCCAAACACACAGACATCCAAAGACAGACTCACTACCTCAGATCAACTACAGGCAGTAAAGACTTTATTAATAATATTGTCAAATGTCTACCATGTACATCTCTGTTCTGACACAAAACACTCCTTACAACCAAACACATATTGACCCAGTGAAGAGCAAGCTTACAGGACGACCACAAAGGGGTCTAAGCCAGTGCCAACCTCTTGTCACAGCGGCCAGCAGGCTCAGCGACCCTAAGAGGCGGGCAGGCATTGTGGGGTCTTAAGATCCCGAGAGTGTGGCCCCAAGAGTGGCTTATGTGCTGGGATACAAGCCCAGGGCCCTGTGGTTAATGTACTAATCTCTCAGAAGAGGTATCCACCTAGAGAGCCAAGGTAATAACAGTCAAACCCTGCCTCTGCACTGAACTCTGTGTGCATGTGTGTGTGTGTGTTTGGGGTACTGTGTGAGACCTGGATAGCGTCTGGGGGGCATGTGTTAATCCCACTCATGAGGTAAGGATCCATTTAGACACACACACACACACACACACACACACACACACACACACACACACACACACACACACACACACACACACACACACACACACACACACACACATACACACACACACTCATGCATGCATGCATAGGTCCACAGACATACTCACACACACACACACACACACACACACACACACACACACTGGGGGCAGACCTTTCCTACATATCAGTGTGGTACCCCACTGGCATCCATTAGATGAGGTGACCACTGTTTGTTCCACGCCGTTAGATCCCATCCATTTAGCAGATCCGACCAGAGGAGTTGGTTTGTGTTAGAGGACGTACACACAGCATGGTCCACAGCCCACCTCCGTCCTGCAGCCTACCTGTCTATTCATCCATCCATCTATCCATTTATCTCTCTATCCATTTATTCATTTATCCCTCTATCCTCTCCCCCCATGCCCTCATCCACTCACAACCCATCTCTCCTCAAGCCGGTGAGTACTTTAGGCTCTCATCATGGAAACAGATTTATTTTCTCTCTCTTTTTCCCAAAGTGGAAATGTGGTGGGCTCTCTAAATGAAAACTAAGCTTTTTTACAGAAAGACACTATGTCCAATTATTACATTTATTACGGGGAAATTCAAGAATATATATATATATATATATATATATATATATATATATATATATCAAGATATTATGTAGACTACAAAACGACTTTCTTCATTAAAACAAGTGATACCTCTAAGACATACACATCACCACATAACACCTAAGAGTATAATCTTAGGCTGTTTACAGTGTTGTTTCTCATCATTTTTCTTTTACTCAATTCAGTGATCAGTTAGAAGATATTACTTTGACATTCACAAATTATGATGACACTTATGTAGCTGTCTGAGAATAAGAAAGACTATTTTCCCTCTCTCTCTGTATCTCTGTCTGTCTGTCTCTCTCTCTCTCTCTTATTTCTTCAAATTGTATCTTATCCACTCTACTTAGCTCTCAAAGATCACAGGCTGTGTTGCAGGGATTGTGGCCACATCAAAGGCCTTATGGACAAGATAATCCCCATAACTATGTAATAATGTTATTTTCCTCTTGCAAAACATGCTCTAAATGTAATTATCAACACCGGATTTCAACTGGAGGGTAGAGGAGCTTCCGTATCTGATACCAGTTAGCAGAGAGGCAAGATTGCACTCTTTCAAGTAATTTAAGACTAAATGTATCAATACCTTGCCAGGCCATTCAAAGATATTAGGGGAGGCACCAAAAGTGCCTACTGCTCGCCTGTAAACCACTTAGCTAGCCTTGTTATTTCATTTAAGACTTTAAAAATGCAAAAATTGTGATTGTGATTGTCCACTGAGGTCAGGTTACACCGTGATTGCATTTTTGCTCCCCAAAAAAGCATGCAAATGGTCTAACCAATTGAGAAAATGCTTTCCTGCCGGTAATATTATTTAGGCATAAACTCCTGTCTCAGAGACTTCTGGGCATTATTGAGAGTAAATCCCCAAAGGAGAGGCTTCTATGGAGGAGGGGCGAGATAGAGTGAGAGAGGAGGAGAAAATCAACAGTTTTGTAAGTTTGCAGATGAATATGCAAAATTGGCCTGGTTGACCTTCTGTTCCCTCATCTTCCTCCTCACATTCTTGTCATATTTGCAGTCATTTTCAAACCAAACCAGTGCAAATAATTCCTGAAAAATTACGTGACACATGTTCATATTCCATTTCACTGTGTTAAAGGGATAGTCAAACAATGGAGTGGTATGCGCAAGACATTTTTTCATTTCCCTATTCAAATCACCCCGGCTCATGAGTTCCGCGTAAGCCTGGAGTTATGTGGTTATCTGCTATTTCATTAAAAAAAGAGAAATTTCAAGGGAGAGAGAGCATAAAAGTTGATATAAAAGGATGGATCCTTGGTAAATACAGTATGTGCGTAGCTCGATCGGTTCTTTTTTATGCATAATGTATTTCCTGATCATAAAAGAGCCTTGACCTTCACTTCCGAGTGATCAGGGAGGCTCTGGCAAGTGTTCACACACTCTCAGTGCTTGGCATATTTTAAATTAAAAAAAAAAGAATAAATAAAATTAAAGATAGATTTTTATCACTCACTCTCCTCAAAGTTAAAAGTGCTGGTTGGGGAACTAGGCGTGAGGGAGGCTGACTTCCACACAGATTTGGCAAAGCTACAGTGTCTGTGACTCCTCCTGGCCTAAGATGAAAGCAGGGTCCATATAGCAACACCATTACAAACATCTCTCTCTCCCTTTCTACAGCAGTCTCCCACTATCTATATGTTACAAGACCATTATGAACATCTCTCTCTCCCTTTCTATATCTTTCCCCCTCCGTCGTCTATGCTACAAGACCGACCATCACAAACATCTCTTTCTCTTTCTTTCACCCTCTTTCTCTCCCTCTTCCCTGTTTTTCTCTCTTCCTTTTCTCTCTGTCATCTATATATTTAGCTCTTGAGCTGTCCATCCCCTTTGTCACAACTCATTAGTGGAGAGTTGCCAACTGCTCCTGTGTAAAAAGCATCTGAACAACTCTGACCCACACACTGGCACGGTGGAGTGTGTGTGTGTGTGTGTGTGTGTGTGTGTGTGTGTGTCACGGGGAGGCTGTTTTGATGCAAGGCTAAATAAACACTCCACCCACGCGCATCAAACGCACTCCTCACGGATGTGCTCTCTGCCTCCCTCTCAACACCTCCAACACACTCATGAGCGGGGTGAAGCATACACACATATGTATCCGTCACAAAGTGTGAGAACCGACACAACGAAATAAATAAATATATAAATGAACTCTTTTTCAACGACTGCATATGGCGAGGCTTAATGATGCAAAATTTGACAGGATATCATTTTGAAAGGTGTGACACGTTCATGGTGAGCCTGAAGTCTCACTCTTTATTTTCCCTATAAACTAGCAGAGACAAAAAGTTCTTGAAGGGGAGTTTTTGACCAGCAGATGAACACTCGAGGATCCTCCATCTGGCCACACTTAGGCCCCATGTATTAGAGAACACGGTGAACAGCGTCACGTCACAGACAAGCAAGATTAAGACTTCTTGAAAAAGTTTCTTGCGTTTATTTATTTATTATTTCGCTCTGGTTGAATACAGAGAGAAAGAGAGAGAAAGAGAGAATGGAGTGAGATTTAATACATTGCACTTGAGTGCCTCTCTCTCTCTCTCTCTCTCTGGTAGTGGCCTTATAGATTGGTAAACAAATCATTCTCGAATTATGCCGGGATGGCTCATTTTCTTATTGACTCTCAGGTGCCTCTGTTTTAATCATTACCTAATTGTCTGGCTGCTCTATCGACAGGCTTGCGGCCCTCACGCGCTGATTTCTGCTGACATCACCAGGAGTGCGCGGGATCTGGGTTAACCTTTCGATGTCCATCGACGCTGGTGCGGCTGATGATGATTGATCGAGGTGGCCCTTGCTGTTAGATAATACCTAATCAGCGCTCAGAGTAATTTGTGTAAATGAGACCTCATTATTGACGATGGGCAACTTTAGAAGCTTATTCGCCTTCTTTTTCTTTCAAGCCTGTGCTAATGCCACGGCACAATTGGATCAGCCAGAAAACTTTTGTGTGTGCCTCTCACCGAGATCATGGGGGGAAAGTGTGGGCCAGAGAGGTGCCGGGCAGTTGGTAATGGGATACAGTAGATGCTTCAGGTTGATGTACACACCACACAAACACACATAGACAAACACGTGTGTGGGCGCGCACGCACACACTCACACACACACGCACATCAATTACACACACGCGACGACGCCATCAGCGTCACACACACACACAATACCACACACACACACACACAATAATATGCACACACACACACACACACACACACGACGCACACACACACACACACACACACACACACACACACACACACACACACACACACACACACACATACACACACACACACACACATACACACACATACTATACACAGACACATATACACACACACACACAATACGCCACACTCACACACACACGCGCACACATCCACACACACACACACGCACGCACGCGCACACACACACACACACACACACACACACACACACACACACACACACACACACACATACACACACATACTATACACAGACACATATACACACACACACACGTTCATTGTTCATATTGAACCCATTCAGCCCTTCAGTGCGATGCTGGACGTGATCCTAGACTCTCCCAGAGGGTTGTTTTGGTGTCCATTAACATTAAGCCCAGGCAGCCTGGACATTAGAGACCGCACACTATTACAATTCATATGGAAAGCATTTAAAGCATGGGGACATAATGATTTTTCTTTCCTCTTTTGGTTTTTGTGCAAATGCACTAATATCTACCGCACACAGACTCAACCTTAGCCGTGATTAGCTACATTATTCATCTCATAATAGCACTTAATCACCATAGGGATTTCACCAGCCACCATCTGCATATTCCTCTTAATATTACTTAGATTTGCTTCATTATGTGACTCCCTTATCTTTATAGAGTTATCTACTGGTGAACTGTGTCGTAAATGACTTCCCTCCGCCTAAGACTACTTACTTTAGAAAACCATTCTGTCAGCAGCTCAGATTGAAATAAGTGCAGCGGGGTATTAAAATGATAATAGGTGGCGCAAGTGCCTTACAGTATGGCTATTCACTAAGGCTGGGATTATAATAAGCAGCTCTCTCTCATTCATTTGGCTTTTTTGACCAATTCAATTTTGACCAGACAGGGAAGGTCGAAGATACAGTACGCACGTGAAGGGAACGAGAGAGGAGGTGGCACCTGAACTTAAGGATATACAGTATAGAAAATGTGTCTATTTCAGAGTGCGACATAGACAATACAGTAGACCACATGGCTTGTGGGTCAAATTGCAGGACCTTTGGACAGCTGGGTTTTGAATGTTTGAAAAATGGGAGCACAAAGATGAAGGTAATGTCCTGTGTAGTGTGATCTAGTGAGTGAGTGATGGCGAGATACAGAGAGAGGCCAGTGTGTGTGTGTGTGTGTGTGTGTGTGTGTGTGTGTGTGTGTAGCTTGTTTGTGTGTGTGTGTGTGTGTGTGTGTGTGTCTACTGCACACATGAATATAGTGTGCGCTCTGCTGTGGTGTCTGAGGTCGGGTACGAGCTGGAGTCAGATTTGTGAAATGTTTCCTCTGGTTTGCTCTGTGAAGCTGTGACACTGTGTGGGGGACACCGACCTATAGATGGAGCCCACAGCCAGCAGCCCCGTCACCAGGCTGGGAAGTCGCCTGGGGTGGGGCGGGGCAGTGTGTGTGTGTGTGTGTGTGTGTGTGTGTGTCTATGTGTGTGTGGGGGGTACCAGCACGCCGGGGCTGGGACTTGATGATGATTGATCATGTTGTTTTCTTCATTACTTTAAACCCAATCAGTGCGCACCGTAATTTGAGTAATGATAGCTCATTATTGCCAATTGCTGAGTTTAAGGGCTTCTTAATTTTTACCTCACCGGTAGACCCGTTGGGACGGCAATACGGGATCAATGCTTTCTCCCTCTTGTTCCTTTTGCCTGAGAAAGAGAAAAAACAAATAGACAATGGAGATCTACCTTATATCACACAGAATTACTTTTGATAATGAAATAAAAATGCAAAAATGGATAAACATACACACTTATTAACGGCATGCTTTTAACTCATTGTTTAAATGTAACTGAAAAGGAAGATGTGAAGTCCATTGAGGGAAATGGACTGCAATACTGGGATGAAAGATTTGTGTACATAATTATTGAGCAATAACAGAGGACACGACGGACAGGCTGTCAATTGTTTTCCCTGATTTGATCCACATTTTTATAATTAGATATAATTCTACAGGGAAATGCTCCATATTTCTCATCTCATTTTAATCTAATTACAATAAATGGTCAAAAACTAAATATAATTTTTTTTTTTTCAGAAAAGTTGAAGTGGCACAAAAAGGGTATTTCATTCCAGAACCATTAATGAACACTCGATTAAACACACAACACCTCAATTACACTGATTCAACAAGCATATGCACTGGCTTTTAATATTCTACTCAATTAAATTATAATGAAAGAAATGTGATTCAAATGCCTGCTCTATTTAAAAACTTTTTCTCCATTGCTCCATGTGTAGACATAACACCACGACTGTCCCTTGATTTACCTTGTAAAAAATACATTCTACAGGCACATTAGGACTCCTGTCCTTAACTAGCTATAAAAGATATTTTGTGCATACTTTGTTCATGTCATGTGAAGGCTGTTCTTGAGCAGAACTGCAGAGTAGGGTGGCTTCAATGACACATGAATGCATTCATCTCTAACACATCTATGATGATGGCCTTCAAAAAAAAATAACAAAAAGAGGCTAACAACAGCTACTTGAGCAAAGTGTAAGGTGATTACCCCTCCATCTTAAGTTGAGATGAATACTGATAGCTGATGCAGCTGAATGAGCAACTCAACAACAGGAACATGGGTTCCTACAACACCAACCCTGGATCAATACTTTCACAATGGGAGACAATATTATTTCATTGGTGAGATGCAGCATTTGAGTCGCACATGAGGCATCAAGTGAAGGGCTGTCTGAAGAAACAAGGCCGAGGGTTCGGTTGTCTCGGGGAAAGAGAGGAGTGCTATTGGGGGGCGCGCTGGCAAAAGAGGGGTCATGGCCTAGTTTTACAGAGCATGATCAGAATCAATAGAAAATTTTGGAAACAGAAGATCACGTGGGTGCTGGAGGACTCTCTCATATAGAGAGGTGATTCATCATGCTAGCACTTCATTATTGAACATGTTCTCTCTTTCTCTCTCGCTCCCTCTCCCTCTCTCCCACTTCCTTGCTCTGCCTGTCTCTCAAGGTTCGAGTTTTGAAACACATACCCAGCATCCTGCTTGATCATCATAAGGAGAGGGTAAGGTCACTGTCCTCTGTGCAAGGTGAACAATTTTCCCTGGCATCAATTTTCATAAATCGTGTTGATACATGGACACATGTATGTGTTGAAAGCACAGCTCTTATAAACACACATAAAGTTTTTCTGTTTAGTTTATCCTGGTCACCACCAGGCTGAAAAAAAACCTAACCACCTATGTGATGTGGATTACTGAAAATTGCCCTTCATGGCACACCTTATGAAAGCTATCAAAGTCTAAAACAAGCAGTCCCTGGCCCAGACTAATGGTGGTCTGACCAGCTGTCGTCCAATGAAGAAATAATGTCCGGAATTACTGGAGAAGAATGGGCTACTCTGGCGGTGATGACAGTGTTGTTTTGCTACTGGGACAGCCCCAGTGCTTTTCATCTTATTCCTTCTGGCCACATTTCGAGACACCCGAGCTTTCTCTACTCCAAAATTTCAGTTATCAAAAGCCATGTGAATGCTGGACCTAATGCTGTTGTCACAGCCACAGCATAGTGTGTCATTAGAGCATGACAGAAGGGTGGACACAGAGAGAGAGAGAGAAAGAGAGAGAGAGAGAGAGAGAGAGAGAGAAGAGAGAGAAAGAGAGAGTCACAGATATACACCCAAACTGACATACTTGCACAAATACACAATGTAAACTGTCTCGCTCTCTCTCTCTCTCACACACACACACACACACACACACCACTGAGCAGCAGCATTTGATGTGAGCCTTTGTCCGTGTTTGAAGCCAGCTCCTTGTTATCAGAGCTGCGTTTCTGGGCTCCCCTCCCCGGCCGGCTGAGTGGGCTCCAGCCCTTTCATGTGAGAGCCACCCTTTCCTCTCCCGCCGCCAGCGGTGCATTAGAGGTGACTTACACAGCTGCCGCTTGAAACGCCCGCCGTAGGTCAAGACGCCGCTGAGCGGAAGCCAGTCTGTGTTCACAGCCACTATCTGCTCCAAGCTGCTGACACAAGGACATGCTCATTTTCCAAGTGGTCTGGAGGTAGAATACAGTAGAACAAATGAACCATGGTCCTGGACTGTGAGCACCGAAAAGGCATGAGCGCAAGTGACACCCGTCTAACAAATTAACCATGTTGTTGTTGTTTTTTTTACCTAAATGGACGCATCATAAACAGAGTTGTCAGTGCGTTACAGCTGAATCACTGCCAATTACACATTGCTCTTTGCTTTCTTAGTTAGGACTTTATGGTTATCTGTTTGATTGACTCTTGTCCAAACAGCTCTCCTGGAGCATATTGTGGGGCCATTCAGTTGATGGAGTTTATGGCCTCCAAACGAGGGTCAAGAACAGGGCTTTTCTCGGGCACAGCGGTGCTCACAAAAAAATATAATGCGGAAATCATTTTTAAGAGGAATGCCTTAAAAATAGACCTTTCACATTACAAGGTCATTACTCATAGCATTTGAAATATTACTCAGCACTGTAGAAGAATGCTCATGAATCACAGATACCAATCTCAAGGCAACAAAGGTTACATCATAAATTCCCTCCATCTCTTGGGATGACAGGGAAAGTGTGTGTGTATGTGTGTGTGAGAGAGCCTGAGCGAGAGAGAGAGAGAGAGAGAGAGAGAGAGAGAGAGAGAGAGAGAGAGAGAGAGAGAGAGAGAGAGAGAGAGCATAAGGGACATTGGCATTCTTATTGAAATGCCCTTTTCTGCCCAGCTGTTTACCCCTCTGATGCAGCATGCGTACTTTATTAAGCTGTCTGCCGGCTTTCTGCCCCGACACACACACACACACACACACACACACACACACACACACACACACACACACATAAACACACACACACACAGACATCTCCCCCCTTCCACTTCTCATGGTTCAGAAATCAACCAATTACAGGCTGTGTAAGCAGGCATGTTACCCTCTCAGCCAATTACAGCCTGTGTAAGCAAGTATGTAGCCCTCCTCAGCCTTGTTGCTGCTATTTCCTGTTCCCTATTAGCAAGGCAAGCCAGAACAACTGGCCTGGGGAGCGATGCGGTCAGGCGCCCATAAAAGGAACGGCCTCAGCATAGGGCCCCGGAGCCCCAAACTTAAATAACTATGACATAAAACTGTGTCGTAAAACCTTTTTTTTTAATTTCCATTTTATGCATGAGGAAAAAAGCCTAAGCAAGGCTAATCTATGGTAAGTAGTTACAAGCCCGAAAATCTTTCTCCCGTGTTTAGACCATAAAATAATTGGTGTTTAGGCTTATTTCACACTTGGAATTTGAACCATATGTGCTCGCAACAAGTCCCCCGAGAGTGCAGGAGGGAAAGCGTGGGGGAGATGGAGAGAGAAAGAAGGAAAGAGGGAGAGAGAAAGAAGGAAGGAGAGGGAGGAAAAAAGGTTTTGGGGTTGGATTTTCTCTTTGACTGTAATCACTTCTCTGGGGGCCCATTGGAGTCCTGAGGCCAAAGAAAACAGTTATGATTGGAAAGTGATACAGCCTGCCCACATGCTGATAGGACAGCCTGTATTTTCTTTAGCTAAGCTCTCCTCCAACCCCCCACCCCCACCTCCATTTCAGCATCTCAACCCCCAGAAGTACCTCCGTCCCCTGACTCTGGGCTCCAACTTCACTACTCGAAGAGGGGGGGAAGAGGGGAAGAAAGAGGTAAGAATGAGAGAGTGAGAGGGAGAGAGTAAGAGATAAAGTGAGAGACAGAAAGAAAGTAAGAAGGAGTGAGAGAGACGAGAGAAAAAGTAAGAGAGAGAGCGAGATAGGGAGAAGAGAGATAGAGACAGACAAGAAGAGAAAGTAAGAGTGAGAGAGAGAAAGAGAGAGAGAGAAAAAAGGAGCAAGGAAAGAAATGGCTTCCTCAAATTCATCCCGAGGCCTGGGGCTGTTTTCTCTTGTTAATGGTCACCTATCACCCCCTTCAGTCTCCCCTCCAAGATTTACAAGATAAGCGGCGAGGCCAAATGAGCACGGTATGATTTCAGTTCTAACAAAAGTGTCAGGTGGTATTAAACGTGTGGACACTGGGGCCCTGGGATCTTTGATATTCCATGACGGTGCAGAAAGGGGGCATCTGACTTAGAGCCGGGCTCTCGCCGGACCTCTCCACCGGCCCCGCGGGGCTTGAGGAGGGGGGCGCCGGAAGGTTCCGCAGCCAGAGGCGCTGCAGGGCCAGGGCCAGGGCTGGGTCATGGGGTACTGGGTTCCTCCCCAGTGACCCCCTCTCAAGTCTTATTCCCCAGCTTATGACATATCATAAGAGTGTAAATGATTTATACACTCATGGATAGAGGGAGAGAGGGGAGGAGGAAGGGAGAGAGAGAAAGAGAGAGAGAGAGACTAGTAGAGAGAGAGAGAGTGCATGTCTGAACATGTATATGTAGGTGTGAGTGTAAGTGTGTGTGTGTGTGTGTGTGTGTGTGTGTGTGCATGCATATGTGTGTACATTTGAATGTTTACATATTCTCAAATATGCAAATTGCCCAAATTACTTTGATTTATCAGTTGCCTAATTTCCAGCCACCTCTCCTTGTTTCCTCCTCTGTGTTACCATGTGATTAGCACACACTCCCACACATGACACAGACAGCCTAAACCATATGGCTACAGGCTCTCTCTGCCTGATTTATTCCTGGCAAAACCTTAAGTATACTGTACACCATTCACTCACATGCAAAATGTTTATGTGTGCCGGTATGGTTTTAAAATTGCCCAGAATGTTGTAATAATGTAATGCAATTAATAATGCCTGAGCTTTGAGTGACACATGCATCTGTGTTCCTTTTGTCCTATTTTGATTCAGTTCAATGGGAGGAAACATTTCTTTGGTGCTCTGGTGCACGGAGAGAACAGGGGTCACTGTGAATAATTGGAGTTAACTCATGCGTTAATTTCCACTGAATGTCACAAAGAAAGAGTGAGAGTGAGTGAGTGTGTGTGTGTGTGTGTGTGTGTGTGTGTGTGTGTGTGTGTGAGAGAGAGAACTTTGTACACAAGCGCCAGTTGCAATTAAATCATGAGGTAAGCATTGTACCTCAGCCTGAGGACAGGGCAACAGTATATGGACGACCTCTGGGTTAAAGGAAAAAAACAAAACAAAAGAAAACAGAGATTCTTGACCCGGCCACACAGCCACGTTCTGGACTCCTCCAGAGCCGCCAACAGCGTCCTTTCGAGTTTTCGATAAACGCCACAAAATCTGTTGTATATCCACAGTCTGCTGTGCACTTCCTGTTCCATGGAAAAGCTTGCAAATGATTAGCAAATGATTGCAAATAGATAAATTGTACATGAATCGTGAATTGTGTTCTGACCACTGCTGCAAATAAAATCCAGTCTAGTATCTACTTCTTCATATCATCCAATATAATAGCTATATCACTTGAATTGAAGGAATGAGAAAAAAATCAAGCATTGAACTTAAAACTGAGCTGACCTTAAACTGCACCCTCTAGGAGAGACCTTGAGTACAGGCAGGGCCTGTTTTTATTGTGTGGGCCAGCTGTGTTGCTGTAAAAGCATTGAAACAGAGCTCTCGTCTTTTCAGGTCCCTTTTATCTCAACAAGCCGGTTTCATTATCCAGCAGCAGAACAAGAGAAACAGACTGTTGCCACTTAAAAGTCTTCTGAATAGAGTCTTCCCTGAACCACTCCTCTGATGGGAGAATTACCCTTGATTTCACCAAAACAACACACACACACACACACACACACACACACACACACACACACACACACACACACACATAACCTCCCTGGGTCCTAACCCCCGTCCTCCAGAGCAGTGGAAGTGATGGGCACAGGCAGCTTCAGCACCACAGACGCCCGTGTAGTACAGCAGACAGAGCACAGATAGATGATAACAATTACATGCGCACATGCTGCACTTAGGCTTGGCTTAAAGTGGGGGGAGAGGATAGGCGTGGGAGGTGATGGTTGAAGGGTGGGGTTGGGTCGGGGGGGGGGAGGAGGTGTGTAGCAGAAACAGTAGTCTTTTTCATACATGTAAGGCATAAATTATGTCCCGATCGTGCAAGTGCGATGCCACTGCCGAAACAGCCAGTCAATGGAGAGGGCAGGCAGAAGCAATGGAGCGCGGTAATGTGTAATCTTACTACTCAATGGGCTGTGCCCAGCAACGGGCCCCAGAATGCTGAAGGTGTCAGGGAGATAAATAGCGGAGTGTCCCCCTCGAAAAACATGATTAATACCCTGGCTGATGACGCTGCTGAAGATGAAGTGGGAGCAGCTGGCCCAGGCAGCACAGGCACGCAGGGAGTGGTGCTGAGGGGGTAGGTGTGTGTGTGTCTGTGTGTGTGTGTCTGTGTGTGTGTAGAGGGTGTGGAATGGGGGGGGCGAGAGCAGCAGAGCAGAGAGGGCAAAGAGTAGGACACACCGGCAAACCAGGGGGGAGGGAGGAGAGGCAAGGGCAAGCAGGGCCGCTGAGAGTGCACAGACACCCCAACACTGCCACCACCACTACTGCTACACACACACACACACACACACCTTCTTTTCCTCGGCATTACATGGTCCTGATACATGCATATCCACAAAACTACAAATTTACAGTGCATATGTGCATCGGCACAGACAGCAAAGACAGCACATTTATACATTCTACACACACACACACACACACACACACACACACACACACACACAAACCCACACACATAAACACACACACACACACACACACACAATTACTATTATGCTGTAGCTGCGTACCAAATAAATTACCCTTTTGATCAAAAACTACACATACACGATTCAAACTTCAAGATGTTTAGAAAAATGTATGAAACCCCCAAAAACAACGCATACACATAAATACTAAATTTCCTTTCATATCATTGAGTATAGGAATATTAAGTGAATATAGAAATATAAATGAAACCTGTTATCAAATAAATAAATAAATAAATAAATAAATAAAAGTGAACTAAAATTGTAGATAACTGACTGTAAAATATTTGAGATGAGGACATGAAGACTACTCGAGGAAGTAGGAAGTGTTAAGGATAAACATGTAGACTTCAGTGGGCTTCACTCTGTTGTGTAAGTAAACATGTCGAGGGGCGGGCTACTTTTTCATGGTTCAGGGGGCCCAACCCTCCCCTCACACAATTAACTTTTCCAGAGTAATGGGATGATTGATAAGGTGGAAGTGTGCGTTTTAAGGAGATATTAATCATTCCCTCTGGTAATTTTAATCGTGCCTTCCATCATCCCCAGATGCAGAGGATCACCTTCCTGGCAAACAAAGGGCGGCCGCACCGCGCTCGCTCACACACACACACACACACACACACACACACACACACACACATGCTCATTTTGTTCTAGTTTAACTTTATTTTACGCTGTCTTGTTCGTCCCATCTGTTCGTGTTCGAGCTCTCTCTCCCTTTCTCTCTCCTTCTCTCAGCATCCCACGTCGCACGTTGGCAAGCTGGGAAGAGCATGGTGTGTGGGTGGGAATGCGCCTGTGCTTGTGACTGTGTATGTGTGTGTGTGTGTGAGTGATCTATTGAGAGTGTGTGTGTGTGTGTGTGTGTGTGTGTGTGTGTGTACCAGTGTGTTTAAACTTCCAACTAAATAATGATGGAGAACGGGTGTCTTTGAAATGGTAAAGGCTAGGTTTATGACTGTGTGGTATGTTCCCACAGCCTCCATCCCTCAAACAAATACATAAACACACACACCCTCTCTATCTCTCTTTCTCTCTCTCTCTCTCACACACACACACATACACACGCAAACACACACACACACACACACACACACACACAAAGAGTGATGTTACCACATGGTGTGGGCAATATGTCTGAGAAAAGCACAATTTGGCATTTGAACCGATCTCTATTATTGGAAGTTTGCTCACAGTACTGCAGGGTTTAGCCATTGCGAGGAGCCATGTCTCAAAACAAAGAGCATCTCCCTCAAGACTTGAAAGCATGAGAGGAACAAGTCTATTCCCGAAGCACACATTAGTGCTTGCTCACTGCTTTCATTGTACATCCATGTGTTACTTGCTTCCTCACCTGAGGCTACGTAGCATTTCACGCGGCTTGTACTCCCAAATCAAAGCTCTCGCTGTTTTGCCTTCCTCTCTTTTCTAACTGCCCCAGTCAGTTACCGCCATAGGGATGTTTACAGTGTTATGGGCCTGACCAAAAGAAGCAGGAAGAAGAGAAAAGGCTTAACTAAGTGGAAACACAATTCAACCATAATGACACAATGCTAAAAGGATAACAAACAAATGCTAACAGAGAGAAGTGTTACAAACTGCAACCCAGACTATTAGACAAGAGGCCCTCCAAACAGACATGGAACTTGGGGGGCTTAATTCAGTTGACTTTACAGAAACAGAGAACAATGATTACTACAAATCAAATTACTGCAGACCCTTTACTGCATAGAGCATTGCGATCTTATTGGACATGCTTTGGAACAGCAAACACATGTAATGACATTAGGGCAGGGAGATTTGAAAATTGAGATCGCAGCCACAGCCAAGCTGAGGTTACAGTAAGTGTGGTGGCCCTAAGCAAGTTCAGGGTATTTTCATGGAGGTGTAAAATTAATAATAAAATAATAATAATAATAATCAATAATGTAGATTATAAAATTATAAAAGTAAAATAAATAAATACATGCATACATAAGTAGATGAATAACCATTTTTTTTTTACAAGCATCAAACATGCACTTTTCAGCAGAGTGCCAGGCTAATGACAGATTCCTGACAGACAGTCCATCACCTTGGACGGGAAGTTTTTGAAAGTTATTGGCGAGGCTGACGCTGAATAGGAGCAAATTAAAATTACTCACATGCGTTGCGAGGCTTGCGAGGAAGCTGATAGGCTGATCCCTGGAGGAGTTGATAGGACCCTTCCCTACGAAGCACTCAGCAGCACTAGTCCTCAAAGCCATTAATTGCAAACAATCTTTTTTTTTTTTTTAAAGCAATTTAATTTTACACTAAGGCTGGCCTCATCTGTTATCTGCGACACACTTCTGTGGAGTACATAAAGGTAATAGAGGTTTTTGGGGGCTTTTCCCTGTTTATTATCTAATAATGATGAATGATCATGCCGAGAAGTGACAGCTGTTTGGACGCTTAGTTTGCAGTGGAGCGTCGATTTGTAACTTTCACTAAACCGGTTTGTGTTTGACTTTGAGGATGTGCTCGGAACAACTTATATTTACCCTCATTATCTGCACAAACATGCCATGTTAACAAAACTATGTATTTACTATTTACATGTACAGGTAGTTATTTATTAAAATACCATATGTAAATATCTATTATTATCTGTAATTTATCAGAACAGATGATCAGTAACCCAAACATGGGTTTTGTGTGTATGCTTTCGCAATGGCAATTAACACTTTTAATTCCCCACTATTAGGAAAGAAAACAGACAAGATCTTTATCTGGCCTGAGCAGTGCCCTGTTCATGTCTGCTTTTCATCATCCCTGGTCTCTCATCGGAAGAGCGAGGAGTGACACACACACACACACACAAAGGCCGTGAGGGAAAATATTATTCTTGCGTCTTTCAAAAGCACACAGATCCTCATCATCTCACACCTTCACGGCTGATCGTGGTGCCTGGACAAATATGGGGGTGGGCTGGGGCATGGGTCCGGCGCTGGTATGATAATCAATGTGAGCGAGGTACAAGAGGTCAAGGGGAGTGAGGTGTGGACCAGAGGTCGCATCAGCACCGCCAAATCCCCCGGGTATGACCCGGCCCAGGTGTGTATGTGTGTGTGTGAGTGTGTGTGTGTGTGTGTGTGTGTGTGTGTGTCTGTGTGCGTGGGCCACCCAGCACTATACCACCGAGCTCTGTCAGGCCACAGTGTCTGCCAGCATCTCAAACTGCCGATGACCCCCCTCCATCATGGCGGCGCATTCACGCCTGCATGTTCCCTTCACCACAGGGGCCTTCTTTTAAACACATCACAGTAATTCTCCCGCACACTCCCCCCCACTCTCTCTCGCTCTCCTTTCTTTTGTCCTCTCTTTCCCTCTCCTCCTTTTTTTTCTCCTCATCCTCTCCTCTTCTTGTGTGTGTGTGTGCAAATTTCCTTGGCGTTGACAGGAGCTTTAAAACAACTCTGTGCTGAAGGGGGGCTTAAAGGGAGACAATAAGGGTACCTAGTGGCTCTCATTATCCTCGGCCCACTCTGCCTTGGCACTGCTGCTCCAGCGCGCTGCTAAAAGACAATTAATCCTAATAATCAAGCGACTGGACGTCATTTCTCATTCTGGCAGGTCTCGGGGCAGAGAGAGAGAGAGAGAGAGAGAGAGAGAGAGAGAGAGAGAGCGCTAACCTGAGCTCGCTGGAAAGCTGCACAAGTGTACCCCTTTACAGATGTTGGGGAGGTAGCCTAGTTTTAATGCCTGATCCCATTTAAGGCCGTAAACAAAAAAAGGCAGGGTAGGGTGTTGTGTGTGTGTGGGGGGCTCTGACAGTAGTAGACTGTAGTGCTTAAGAGAGTGTGGAGGAAGTCTTTTGTGGAGAATCAGGCTTATTATAATGGCTGTCGATAGCAGGAGAGAGAGGTTACTTTTTTAAGTGATAAAAGTAATTGCAATTTGATGGGCTTGTAAAACAAACAACTACCAACTAAAACTAAAACATTCCATTATTTTTGTATAGTTGTAAAAATCTGAATAACAAGTGATTTAATTAATTGATGGAATGCAACTTCACTTTAGGATATTTGTTTGGATATTTGTTTTCTGACCCTCACTCCCACTCCACACTGAAACACACATACACATGCCTGCACACACGCACACAAACACACATGCACACACACACGCACACAAACACACACAGATGCAGAGACACACAGACCTGCACGTGTACAAATGCAGAGACAAGATCAGCCATGGTGTCATATTCATTAATGAAACAATTAATGAACAAAAAAAAGTTTTAGAATACTAGGCGTACATTAATTAGACTAATAACCAATTCAACAACATAGTGCCTAAAATTAATTACATGACTTCAATGAGCACAATTTGAGTGTTTGTTTGCATTGTTGTGTGTACATCTCCAATCATTATCATAAGTACACCCGGTTTCTTTTTGTTCACATGAAAAACAACAATCAAACTCAAATAGATTTTTGTGTTAGTCATTTTTATAGTGTTAAATGGCATTCCTAGTTACTGTTGATTTAACATAATTTGACGAAATTGTGCTGTTTGCATTTATCAAATAGAGTTGTCTCCAAGAGACACACAAAAAGGGTGTTAGCATTTGTGGGGTGGAGCAAACATATTGTGCTGCAAAAACCCCAGCTGAAGCAACCTCTTGTGAGAGTGTCGTTGAAGTGGGCCGAGCATACAGGAAGTTCATACAAGGAAGCAGATGCTATGACTGTTCAGAGAGAACGAGGGATGAGGGGAGAGAGAGCGAGTGAGGGAGGAAGAAAAGAGGAGGGTGGGGGTGTCGATGGAGGTGTTGGAAAAAGCCTTCATAGTGAAGCAATTATGAGAGTGGAGAGAATTCACCATAGCAGAGAACACTGTGTTCTCCCGGCATCTAATCTGTGGCATCCCGTACAACAAGCTCATTAGGCCTTATTACACACACACACACCACACACACACACACACACACACACACACACACACAAACACACACACACACATACACACACACACACACACACACATACACACACACCACACACCACACACACACCACACACACATACACACACACACACACACACACACAAACACACACACACACACACCACACCACACACACATACCACACACACACATACACACACACATACACACACACCACACACACATACACAAACACACACACACACACTCTTATGTAGGTGAGAAATTAATGCCCTGGCCCCTGGAGTCACATGGTCATTCATTCTTCCACAGCGGTGTCCAGAGCACAGCTTATGCATTATCTTCTTTAAAAGGGTGACATGTGCTCACCTCGGCTTTACTTTTTTGGACATCTCTCTCTCCCTCTCTCTCTCTCTCTCTCTCTGTCTCTCTGTGTCTTTTCCAGCGTGCTACTTGTGGTCCAGGCATATTAATCACACTCACAGGCGCTAATGCTAACAATCAGTCACTGCTGTTGGCCAGGCTCTCCATCTCCCGTGACAGGGTGGTTTGTCGTGAGGCCTGCTGATTCGTCCTGCCACCTCTGCCTGTAGGACAAAACATACACACACAGACACACTCACTTGTTTGTAAATAAAGTATAGTGTTTAGAACACTGTATAAGGGATCGCAACATGCAAATAATGTTCATTATACCTTGTGCTGTACTTACAGAAATAAATGCTGTACTGTAGTTTTTTTTTTGTTGTTAAATCAAGTATCTATTAGACCAGTGGACTAGGTGTACATTAGACAAATGTACAGATATGCCAATAAACCACTGACTAATTAGACAAGTGTCATGTTTTTTTCCTAGGCGTAGATGATCAGGACAAAACAAACCACAATTAAGAAACCCTTCAGGCCGCATTTCCAGCTCTCTTGTAGCAAGAGGCAGCCAGCCACAGCCAATCTGCTTTTGAAATGATCTTCCTCCATTATCTGTAAACAGTCTTTTTTCACAGCAAACAGCTGGCTGTCTGGGGCTGAAGAGAAGCACACGCTGAGATGGGCAAAGAGAGAGAGAGAGGGAGGGAGAGAGAGAGAGAGAAAAAGAGGGAGGGAGAGAGAGTCTCTCTTCTCGGTTGTCATCCACAGGCGCATCAGGCAGAACTGGCATGTTTGCATTCATCCAGGAGGACTGTGGCCTTTCTGACAGCTTCAAGCTGACAACTGTAACACTGACACAAATCATAAGAAACCAGAGAAGAGCATCTCCTCCAGGGTTGCCAAGACTGGGAGGAAGGGGGTAAAGTCAGCCATACTGGAGGGAATGTGTTTAAGTGTGTGTGTTTGTATGTGTATGGGGGAACAAAGGGATAGGGTAATGAATGAATCAGTTCGATTTGTATATCCCACCTGTACTCCCACCCACCCCCCACCAATCCTGACACCCCCACTATACAATGAAGGAAGGGGAAAAATCTGAATGCTAATTATTGGGCTTCACATAGCGTAAAATGCACAGCTGTGGAGACTGTCAGTGCTCCATGGACTGCTAGGTTTGTGTGCATCTTGACAGTAGGTTGATTTGTTTTTCTTTCCCTTTTCTTCTCTTTCCCTCTCTTTTTCTTTCTCGCATTCTCTTTCTCCCTCTCTTTGTTCCTCTTTCTCCCTCTCTTTGTTCCTCTTTCTCCCTCTCTTAGTATGCCCCTTTCACAAAAGTCTACAGGAAGTCATTACCATGCCAACCTCGATCAGCAGTATGTGTTTTTTCTCTCTTTTTTTCTCCTCATTTTTTCACTCCTTTACCACAGTTGCATATAAATCAGGGCCGACTGACCTGGCCAGCTGAAATATGCATAGGGAGAGAGACAAGTGGCCTGCAGCAAAAACACACGGGGAGCTACAACACTGATCAATTACAACTTCCTCTCCATATCAGCCTATGAAAGAAAGCCGCTGGAGGATAGAAGCCTAGCTACTACATCAGGGAGGGTCTGTGCTTCTACCTCTACCAGCTGAAGTTGTCAGAGACTACGAGGTGGAGGAAAACCAGCTGACTGACGGCAGATGCAATGTTGCCACATAATTACGATCACATAGCATAAAACTGTGCTGTTCGTTAGTGACGACCATAACACCTCTCAAGCACGGCGTGATTTTGATTTCTTCCTTTATTTATTTTCTCCAGATTGCGCACTCTTAGAGATAGACTTCACAGAGCAGCTTGGTGTCAATTTTGATTACTTTATTTCTGAGGAACTCCAGATGTTCTGACTCCTGATTGGGTCTTCAGTCTATGGGTGGGGGCTTGGGAGGAGGGGGTAAGGCCCCCACGAAGGCCCAAATGTTTGCATTTGGAACTAATTACAATCCCACCTCACTGCACATATCGTCTTTCACCTCGTTCATACCATCATCGCGGGTTTAGCACCTCTCCACATATTAACCAGGCCTGTGCAGGCGAGCGAGTTCAAACTGTTAGCGCTCATTTTGGAGGCGCCGGGAATCAAAGCACTAACCCTCCAACTAAACGAATCGTCGAGTTGCATAGCCGCATCGGCCTTTAAATGCAGTTGTGTTTTTTGAGAGGGACATTTAGCAAGCCTCTTTAAAAGCACACACGGAAACATGAATCAATACAACAGCCTCCAGGGGAGCTATTAAATAGAATGCATAGCTGCCTCTAGAAGCAACTGGACTGTTTTAATTCGGGAGCGATGCAGACAATAAACTTCAATCGTGCATTTGAAAAAAAGATCAAGACCATCACTTTGCACCGCATCACAATTAGGTGAAGTGAGCAACTAGTGAGCAATCCAGTGGGGAGTTCCCCCTGCCCGGCCACAGGCTATTGATCATTTCTAAGCCTTTTCTGTCATCACACATGCAGAGTCAAAGTGCACAGCATGAAGATGTCATGAAAAAGTCCAGGGCAAAGGAAGACGGTAATGCGCAACGCAGGAGAATGCATCAGAGACTGCTCCAGTGCTGCCAGGCCTGGGGCACACACACACACACACACACACACAGGGTTTTCATAACTCTGGGGTGGGGGACATGCTGGTGCTGAAATGCTCTCTGACCATGAAATGGTACTGGTCATAATGGTGTTTAATGGCTCCACGCCACAGTGAAGCTGGGTCCATGCAGGAAGGAGAGAGACCCAGGGGCATTGTGGGATTGGGAGGGGTGCAAGCAGCGAGGAGGAGGCTCTCCTCACCCAGGTCAGGGGAATGTGAGGTCAGCACAGGGATGATAGCTTTTCTTTTCTCTTTTTTTTCTTAGAACTTGACATTCTAATTGCCAACTCGCTGCCATGTGAAGTCATCACTGAGTGAGGGCAATTTGGTGCCAGATGTGTGAGCCATGTCAGACAAAATGGAGAAACATCTTCCACCGGTGGTCTGAACTCGGATTCTCTGAGTCAGGGGCTTTAACAGGTGTGTGTGTGTGTGTGAGAGAGAGAGAGAGCGAGAGAGAGAGAGAGAGAGAGAGAGAGAGAGAGAGAGAGAGAGAGTGTACAGTATGTGTTGAGAAGTGGATAGGAACAGGATGATGACAGGCTTCTAAAACTGTACTGTATGTTACAGTCTCCATAAATGACACTATTCAATATTATTAGCGGTAATAGAAACTCTTTCTACAGGTTTCCTAACAGGGATACAAAAGAAGTATATACATCCGAATCCTATCACTAAATCACCATGGATTCTGTGCTGTCTGGATTCTGTGTCTGGACTGACCTTGACGTCACAGGAAAGGTAAACAGGCCTTTGATTAACTGCATTATACTGGTAACTGCTGAGCTTAGTAGATGACCAGAAAATGATCTTTTCAAATGTAAAGCCATTAATTAATTAGGGTGCCCAGGGTCAAACAGTCATCAGTTACCATGCTTGAAATAAGTGCCCTGACCTTTTTTCCTTCTCCAGATGAGGATCGGTTTATTAAAAAGGAGTAATGTTAAGGTTGTTGTTTCTTGTAATTAACCACACAGTGCAGCACGAAGCATCTCACCCACACAACTGCTGTGGTCAGTAGATGTCCTCCACAGGAAATGGCTTTCTATGCTAATATCTCCCAGTTTATAAAGCAATAGTCTGCAATGGACGCAGCTTTTGAAGCCTGTGCATCCTGTGTAATGTAAACTATTCATTTCTTTTCATTCCTACAAGGGCAAAACAAAAGGTGAAAACTGCTGTTTGTTAAAGGCATTGATCACTAGGACAAGGACACATGTGATTACCGGAAGATTCCCATGTAAAAAAGACCTCCATGCCCTCCCTTGTTCCCTTTTCAGTTCAAACGTCTAATATATCTGATTGCTATTAGCCAAGAACATATCCTCACAAGAGAAGCAACTCTGACTGGTGCAAGGCTATTTTCCTTCAAGGGTCTTACCATCTTGGCCTCCAGTGAAACTCTGCAAAGGGCAGAACTCAGAGACACTGAATCATCTGTTTGTCTACAGACCTTGACGTATCTCAGGGGTTAGCCATGGTCAAGTGAGGCCAGCGTTGATGCCAATCTCAGCATATTAGCAGTGACAATGCAAAGGAATCATGAGTTATCCATTAGCTGGTATTGTGATTTAAAGGTCAGTACAGTGGCACTGAGTGAAACTCGACCAGACGAGCCTGTGACCTCTCACCTATGAACTTAGCTGGAAAGGCCACACTGTGCTCCACATGTGCAACTGTATGTGTGTGTGTGTGTGTGTGTGTGTGTGTGTGTGTGTGTCCATGAGAGAGAGTTATGAAGAATCAATTCTCCAAAATACCCAAAATCTATATGAGAAATCTATTAATCTATATTGAATCTCTTATCCCCCTCATTAAACATTCCATCAAATATGTTTTGTTGTATGTAACATTTGAAGTAATAATTATGTGACATTTTTATAATTAATTATGAATTGTATACCACTTACTGAAACATGTATACATTTTAAGTATTTACTGTCAACTCTAGGCCAAAAAGTGTTTTTCCATTGTTTATTTGAACTATATTACCAACCAAAATGATTTGTGTTTACAATAAAACATTAAAGCAACCTTACTAAATTCAAAAGCTCATGCAAAACTAAACAAATAACAATAAATAAATACTGCTTAAAACTAAACTCCCCCCTGCTCAAAAAATGGCTTTCCACAGCCCTATGAGTGTGAGCTCATCCAGGCCACTTTCTGATTACTGTATGTGTACTCACATTCAACAATAAACATAACTTTGAGTGACAGAACACAGACATGATGTAAAGATGAATATGGCATTTAGAGTCAGACATGTGATATTTAGTGTCCCCTCCCTGTCTATAAATCCTAAACAGCCCACCACGCTAAGCTAACTAGCACTGCAGGACGTCTCTCGCAGGAAGCCACATAACTGACTGCTGTCACTTGTAAATGTGTTCAGTCACATAAAGCCATGGAGGAGACGAGCACTCAGGGTTAGGCAAATACTCCAGGTCTCCGTAAAAGTCAATTCCCATGACCGTGCTTATTGGGTATACGAGAGCAGACGTAAGGAGGTCCTGTCATTCAGAGAAAAATGGCGGAAGCAGGGGGAAAATCCTGCTGTGGTCTGCTATATCCTTTGTGACTACTGTTATGTAAACCACAACAGTAGCGGTAGTGGATGTCGTCTTTTCCGAACCAACTGATTCCCCCGGTGATCTAGCTGTCAGGTAAATCAGACACACCCTATTACCTCTGTTTGTCCCCAAACACGGTGGAGGAGAGAGGAGGCCTGGGAGCCGTGGGGTCTCCAAAACCTGGAAAAACATGGGGCCCAGTTGTAGGGACTTACGGCCACCTGATATTAGCCTTTGATCCATACAAGTTACTGGGGAAACATTCCCGACAGCAGCGGACAGGAATGGATTGTGGGCTAGCCCTCCATGTGTGGCACTTACCTTCGTGGCCTCTATTGACCTGCAGGTCTCAACCTTGAGAGGGTCCCAGTTCAGGTTGCATTGCCGCTGGAGCACCATGGTGTCATATTACTGCCACCACCTAGCAGATTATTTTTTTAAGAGGGGGATAAAGACAGGGCACTAGCAATACCAGTAATCTCCCTCCACCATCTCACTTTCCTCATCGTTGCCAGCTATCGATACTCTAATTTACAGCGCTACTGAATCCCCACCTCTTGTCCAGGATCAACTTCTGCCACCGCGAATAATACGTTACTTTTCCTGTCTCCATTAAAGACAAAAACAAAACAAAATGAGCACAGCTCACAACTGTGGTGAAGAATTTAACATAAATGGATGGTTTTCAGCAGTATTAGAAAATGAAAAAAAAAAAAAAAAACAGCCTACAGACCACACCTCCTCCTGCTCCTTGAAACTGAAAAAGGCAAAACCGAGAGTGAACAAATCTGATGGATTAAGTTTTCTGGCACTTAATTTCAGTCTTTGAAGTATTTAAACAGGAGGTCAGTGTAATCTCCATATCAAAGCTGTAGGAATTAAATCATTTTTCCTCTCCACTTATTTGGACGAACACAAAGCGGGAAGAGAGGTAGCCTGCAGTGCTGTGCCATTGTCAGACTCCGCAGAGCCCTCTGTTTGAGCGGGAGGAACACTGCAACAGAGCCGCATCAGGCAGCATTCCACTGAAGCAAAAAATGAGATCACGGGGGCTTTCTCCACAAGGTCAACAGGAAGCCGGCGATCGCCACGTTTAAAATTCAGTCCCCCTGTCCACCTCTTACCGCAGTGGTCTCTGCAGTCCACTCACCGTGGCCACACAAGACAGACCACGCTCACCGTTATATGGCGGAGGGGAGAGGAAAAAAAACATAATCTTAATGAATGCCGCGCGGGATTTGGCAGCGGACAACCCCAGTCAAGCAGGGGCAGGGTCAAAATCACAGAGAGAGTAATCCCGCGTGTCAACACGAGACTGTTAGTGCCCAGCGCCGCAACCTGCGGCTAAACTTACAGTCGAGAGCCACACAGCGTGTCACCGCGCTTTGATGTGCCTAATCTGCATGTCGATGAAAGTGCGAGGCTTCGGGATTGGGCCCTCGCGCCTCACCCTGAAATTCACGCTAGCAAACAATGTCAAATGCCGGCTAAATGGATCTGCAGTAGGTGCAGCTTCAGAGAAGTATGTCTTCTTTTGCGCTGGTGAAAGAAAACAAGTACGTCTGTGCGATACAAATTCACGCCGCATAACATATATCACATAATTAATTTTCACCAAAACTAGTAAACATGCAATCACATACTCATACACTACCGAGCCAACAAACCGGGCAGTAATTATGCCTGAATTAATATTCAGCTGTTTAGTATCTTAGTCTCCAAAAGCAGCCCTTCATCGCTGGCCCAACACTGATCCCAGCTGCCCACACATCAGACGGCGAACCAAAAGGACAGCCACTGGATGACACGCTGCCTGTCTGGTGGTCTCAGTGCAGCCCATGCCTGGCGGCCATGTCATTTGCCTTTTCTCTGCCGCTTGTTCTGTGCGAGCTGGTGGGACCTGGGGGGGGGGCTGGGGGGGGGGGTTGCATGTCACCAGGCAACCGCTCCCTGGTGCCCTCTCTCATTTGTGCCATCACAGCACGGCGGCCCGCAGAGGCCAGGGGAGCTGTCCAGAGACCCTGGTGCCCGCCGGCTTTGACTGGGCCAGGATCCGATCAAGCCTGGAAGGGAATTGAGGGGGTGGGGGGTCATCGTCTCTTCCCTGAGTTCAACTCCCTGTGATCTCTGAGCCGGGTTCTAAGAGGAGGCTCCTGACTCGATGTGAGTGGACAGCGCCTTTGAAAAAAAAAAAAAAAAAAAAAAAAAAGCTCTGCCTCTCGTTCGGTCACTGCAGCCCCGGCACGGGAAAGACCGGGGTCAGACGACACACAAGCATGAAAAAAAAAGGGAAAAATGCGCTGGACCATGGGAAGATGGAAGGGGGTGAATAAAAAAAAACAGCTGATAGCCATGCTCTAAGTGCAGATGGGAAGCTGTTTTATGTGTGGCCTCAATGGATCACGTCAGACAGACTGGTGGAAGCTCATGGTACAGGCCAGCCACAGAGAGACAGTTTCTCTGTGATATTGTCCATGATTCAGAAACTGATCTCATTTTTATAATGGAGCACGCAAAACGAAGAGTTTAGCCTGTAAAAGCTAAGGATATAATACCTTATATAACACATTTAGTTGTTGAAGTCTTGCAGATCATTTTTTATTTTTGGACACTGATTATGTCTCATGTTTTTGTAGAAATTATTACCACTTACTTCTTCAGTTCAGCATTCCACAGTAAGTGGTACAATATGATTTCTGTTCCAGTAAGCAATGTTATTCTGCTTAACTATTTACTGAGACTAAACTCATAACATTAGGCTCCTACCACTGATGTTTGTCACCACTTTCTGCTAAGATTTGTCTGCATCATTTCCTTCCGAATAGTCCAATTCATGATGAAATTCTCCAAGCACATTTGTTTACTTTTGAACGAGCAACAAATTGTGTAATTTTATCAAATCTGTGCATTCCTATGTAGCAGTTTATGGGAGTATTGCAACAATAAAATACAGCCAAAAATGTACACTTCTGCTGGAGGAGATTACAACCCTTGCCCATTTTAGCATGGATAATTTATTCCCTTATTTATTTATTTTAGCAAGGCATCTCTTGATCTGATCAAAGCAGACGCTGCCTCGGAAGACTCCAAGCTACTGCAACCCTGAAAACCGTCTGGGGTCAAAGGTCGTCGCCGGGGAAGCAAAGATCCAAGTCCTGTCCCATTGTGTGACATGCTGCCTTCACCCACTTGCCCCAGAGGCTTAGTGTCAGTGTTAACACTTCAAACACTCGATATCTTCACTAGACACAAAGGACAATACTGCTTGCCATCACCACCATTTCTTCCAGGAAGAAGAGATATGGATCCTTCCCAAAAGGTCAGAGCCAGTTGAAGTTGCTCTAGATTATGCCAATGCTTTTTTGTTGTTGTTTGACTTTTCTCCCTGTTGAAATCACTCTACTTTTAGATGCAAATGCTATCTTCCCCTTTAAGCTCAGAGAAAGTCAGCTCAATTGAGCTAACCTTTTTCTATATGTTAGCCATAGCTGTGCTAGCATATATGACTTTTTAACTGTAAATCAGCTACTGTCAAAGGGGAAGGGTCATTCTGCAAACAAATATAGAAACAGGCATGAGACAACTCTAGTGTGTCAACCGAGTACAGTACATATTTCATGTTTTTACATGTCTGAAATATTTCTCCAAGCAATGTACAAAACAAACATACTGTACACATATACCAACATTCCACTCCAAATAAAATTTCATTTTAGTGATAGTCTGATTTCCTTCCCAAACTCATATCACTACTGAGCATGTTTCTTTGTACAGCTACATCAAGCCTGTACCATGACCAACAACACACTGTCCCATCTCCAGATTAATCACAAAACACAGCACCATGATCCAGTCCTTGTCTGAGATTGAGGTTCAAGTACCAATCTGGCCGCTCCTCTGGCTCTGCGCCCAGACCACTACAACTGCACTTGTTTGTTTACGTGTTGTTCCTCTTCCTCTTTCCCTCTCACCAATCCGTCACTGCGCCAGCGGCGGTGCACCTCATCTGCGAGGTGTACCTCGGCCGGGGAAGGTGCGAGCGGGGAAGGAACACCTTATTTTATGGGTCAGCGCCTTTCCGTCTGCCTGGTGCTGTCTGCAGCCACCACTAATCTTTATACAGACCAAACCGCAAGGCCGCCCATATTTTCACGGCAGCTTTGCGTCTCCACCCACCTCCTCTACTCCGAGCAACCAACAACAGATAAAGCCAAAAGGCAAAAAAAAGGAGAAATCATCAAAAGGGGTTGTTAATAAATATATAATTGCGTGGTCAAAGAGTGTGTTTTCTCACAGTGTGAGCTCTCCCGATTGCCGCGGCGAGTGGAAGGCGCTGCAGGCAATCTTTTGATGGAAGGTCTCATTTTCAGTCCCCTGCCGTGCAAAATTCAGTCCAGTCTAAAATAATACAAGACTCATTTTAGGACTTAGGACTTCTCAAATATGCTGACAATAACAGACAGCCGGGCTCGAAATGAAAAACAGCTTTTGGCAGCGAGGGGCTTGAGTGACACTCGAAACCCAGGGTGGAGGGCACGACGGGGCTGTGTGCAGGGGAGTCACTGAGCCACACTGCCTGGCTGCCGGAGTCTGCTCAGCTCCACGACTCGGCCATGTTTTGAGGCTGGGATGTGAGCACACTGCAACTTAGCATGACTAAAAAAAAATCATGTTTTACAAAGTGAATGGCAATGTGGTCTCTCCACACGTACACAGTCACAACGAGGGAATCGCAAGGTAATTACAAGCTAGCTTGCTCATAATCAATGTTAAGTGATACACAAATACTCACAGTGTACAACAACTTCATCAGCACAAATGCCAAATTCTTAAAAGTAATTTCCTCAAAGTTTTTTGTTTGATGTTAATTCAATATAAGCAAAACAGATGTTGGTTCTGTATCTCTGGCCAAGTAGCCTCATTGCCACAACACTGTGATTTAATGTATTCAAAAATGCTTTTTAAATATTTATTTATTAACAGTTTCAGACTTTGCAACCATTTTGGTGAAAACTGGACAATTTGGAAGCCTGAAAAAGTAAACCAAAATAGATTATTCTTTTGTTTATTGCATATTTACTTAGGAAAGTGAAGGATATAAAAAAAAAGAAAAAGACTGATTGAGCCATCAAAGCCAGTGAGAGCAACGCGGATAAGAATGTTACCATGGGCGACTTTGGTGGTAGAGATTCAAGGACTTAACAATCCCAGGCCCCTCTCCCAGCGCATCCTTCATCTCTAATAATCAAGCTTGGCCACAGACTCTCCCTTTGGAAGGGGAGAAAAAGCATGTCGCCTCTCCTCCCCTCACTCGTCTTGAGGACTGCCAGTCTCTGCTCTCCCTTCTTGAAGTCCTCTGTCACATTTACAACTTCAAACATGAGGCAGAGCCTTTTTAAATAAAAACGAAGAGGGGGGAGAAAGAGGAGGGTGAGGGAAAAAAAAAACCTGACTGCCGCTCCTTTAAAGGCAAATCTTTTTTCTGTGCAACGTTCGAATGAGATAAAGGGCAGCAGATCTAATGCTGAGGAAGCCTGGAGAAGCCCAGACTACAGGCGCTATGAACTCGTTTGTCGCCCAAGTACAAAAGGGCCACAATAGAGGGCTACCACAGAGGCGAAGGTAAAAGAGAGATGAAGTGTTAAATGGTGTTCGCTAACGTGCCAAAGTATGACTGCATGATTTCAGTAATTGCTCCTTAAAGATGGGTTGTGAAAAAAAAATGTGATGCTTCAAAAGCTGCTGTGCAGAAATATAGCATTTGGCTAAATAAATGTCACATATAAATTAAATAGAACAAATGTAAATGTCACATATATTAAAAAGCATAATGAAGGCCCTTTTGAAAAGACACAATGAGTGTAGAATTGCAAGAAAAACCCATGCAGAATGTCTTTATGCAACTTTATCTAATTAGGGAGCACAGCAACCTCATGTGGGTGTGGGTGCCAAACACACACACACACACACACACACACACACACACACACTGCCCTTCAACATATGGCCTGAAACCATTAAATCTTTGAGCTATCTTTGCCTCCTCCGCAGAGAGGTGTCAGAACGTGGAGACACTGGGCGGACGTGCTGTGACACGCTGCTACTCTGGAGACCACAAGGCCGCTCTTTCTCTCTCCCTCAGCCAGTCTCTCCCTCCCTGTGCAGGGGGAGGCAGGCCACCCAGCCACATACAATTACACCCACAGCAAGCTCTCTGCCTCACCCCTGCCCAGCCACTGGCTTCCCACTTAGCTAAGTCTCAGCATGCATGCTCAATGATCTGTTATTAATTAATCAATCAAAGCTAATCAAGGTAAACCTTGCTTTTTAAACAGGTCAGAACACACACTGTTCTGCACTTTGAGCCTGGTTTCTTTGCTTCGCTTTCTCTCCCTCCAAGTGATGCATGCACTTCAATGCAAATATATGAGGTGGATTTTGTTATGATTTCCATATATTAGTTTTCTTCATATCGTTATTTCCATATTTCCATACATTAGTTTTCTTCAAAATGTGATTTAAAATATGATCAAATTACATGTACCAAATAATTAGGAAAATGTGCACACCAGTGCTCCAAAATGATAATTCCACTGTGAATGTGTCGGCTAAATGCTAAACAATTCCTGCAAAGCCATGCTCTGAAGGCCTGATGCATCTTATGATCCCAGCACCATATTACTTTTTTAAAGCCAGCATAAAGTTGCATTGTAGCTGCTGCTGATAGGCCATTCTTAATTTAGTATCACCACAAATTATACACTAGAGAATACATACGGTTGATAAACGTGAGTTCTTTCGTTAAAATCGACTTAACACACAGCAAATCCTTTTCCATGTAAGCTATTGTTGCCTTTAGGATATGACTTCAAAAAGCACAGGAGGGAGAGATGACAATTCATCACATAGCCTACTTACCGCTATATTCTTCACACCAAAGTTGATAGAGTCACAAAATGGTAAAGGGACGTTATAAACAAAAAAAACATGCACACAGTCGACATCGTATTAAAATCTACAACACAACTCTGTATCTGGCTGTCAGTAATTAATTGCACACCTCCACTGGGAGGCGCTGTAGGCCGCTACATGGTTGATGGCAGGAATATGAAGTGTTGGGTAGTGAACATCATCATAGACCCAGTGCCATTCCGAAGGCTATTGCTGTGAATGCTTGCCAGACACAAGCTTACGGCGCAGTGAGTGTTCAAAGCAAACTGCAGGTAGGAGCAGTCTGTTAAGTGGGCTACAGTTAACATATTTTTTAAATGTTTACTTATCCAGCAGTATGCATCGAGAGCCTATGTGTTAGGCTAGATAGATAGATAGATAGATACTTTATTGATCCCCAGGGGAAATTCAAGGCTACAACAGTGTTGTTCCAGAAAATAATGAATGTAGCCTGTATTGGGCCAGTATCCAGTCTTTATTAAACCTGCCGAAATTTTGTTGACCAATGACCATGACTTTTTATGCCTTGTAGACATATATTTTTGTTTGAATGTCAGAATATATTCAATAGGTGTACAAGCCGTTCCATGAGTTTCATTTTCTCTTTCTCTTTTAAAACTCGCGCAATAAGAGTCTACAAGGATCATGGTGAGACACATGGGAAAGTCGTATTAATATTCATGTAAACATTTGCCGACTTATTGAATGAACTTCTTTTAGATGTTTATAGCCTAGCATTATTATCGTAGAAGGGTATGGTGGCAAGTTATGCAAAGGGAAGATGGAGTAGCCTACCCTAAAGATGATAGATTAATAGTAGCCTACTTTCTAAAGAAAACATGAATCAATTTGACATTATTTAATCTTCACGGAGAAACGGCATTTTGTACGCTTTCAAAAATATATGGATAAAAGAGGGACACTAAGCACTTACTACATTTGGCTATATTGTAGCCTGCTTTTGTACTGTCCGGTGGTGCGCTTTTTAGAAAGCAGGTTATTACTAGGCTACGTTGAGAGGAAGAGGCAGGTTTATACCCATTAGGAGGGAACCTTGGTCAACCACCCAGCAGATGGGAGATGCAGTTTCAGAATAACCCCTAATCGACATGAGACTCGGTGGCAAAGCTGTGGGCACTGCTCTTAGCTGTGTTTTTGAAAGTCTGCGTAAGGAAACAGATTGTTTAGTCGAAGTCATCTCCTCAGACCATATTGCTGTTTTTTGTGTGTGTGTTCAGAATGCTACAGCCTGTAGCTGCAGACACCAAATGGTCTAAAAATGTTATCATTATGTTTGTCGACAACAGGGCAGGATGTGTTGGTCCTGGCTCCTTTAAGAAAAATAACTATAGTAATACTATAAGATTTCTATAGTAGTTTTATGGAAGTGTGTATGTATATGTATAACATATGATGTTCTGTAATACCTCTATAATATATTTACCCTCTATAGTGTTCCTAAAACAATCTTGTAGCCGAGTACTTCTAGTGTGTCCCAAAATACTGTAGTATTATACGATTACAATATTTTGTCCCAACTATACTAAGATTCCTCTTATTTTTTGTTTGTCCTGAAAATACAGTTTCAGTTTCTCTCTCTCTCTCTCTCTCTCTCTCTCTCTCTCTCTCTCTCTCTCTCTCTCTCTCTCTCTCTCTCTTTGTGTTTACATGTACAGTATGTATGTCAGCCAGCATGTATTCTACCCAGGTCACTCTTACATCAACATGAGTAGTGTGTGAGAATAAAACACTTTAGTCTTTCATTCATGCAATTCTAGAAGTATAAAAACAAGTAAAGAAATGGTCCATGGCAATAAAACCACATAATCTTCCACTGCACAAAAAGGGCAGGTTTCACTGCAGCATTGACAAACATCTGAGGCTTGGTGCGATCATTGCACACAGTGCATGTGGCCATTAGTTGACACTTCATAGACCTTCTTGTTGTGATAAAGTAACATGAGGACATAGGGACAGCTCCTCTCAGTCCTGCTGCAGCCATTTCTGTTATTTACCCAGTGGTGTGAAAAAAAAAAACACTTGCTGTGGTTTGGTTTGGTGGATTAACAGAGAGCCCCCTAATGGAGTAATTACAGAGAGCCAAACGTCTATTTTTCACCCATGGTCTGCCATTACTCTCCGTCTCCCCAGCCACTCCATTGGAAGTCACTTACTCTCCTTACAATGAGTTATCATTGACTGCCATTTAGACGTTCTGGAGCAATTTGTCTTGCCGAGGCTGTGGGCTGGCCTCGTTGCAGAGGGAACAATCATTCTCGCGCCAATATATCAAACATTCATGGGGAGACAAAAAAAGAGAGAGAAAATGCCCTCACAAACAGATAGCAGTGAGTGGCTAATAGATACTTTGAAGGAGGGAGACAAGAAAAATTAATGTTGTAGATTAAAGAGGCAGAGGAAGGCGTGCTCTCTGTGGCACATTGGCCTGGGAAACGGGGCGGCCATAGGAAACACAGAGGCTGGCCTCTGGAGAGCCCGCCCTATCTGTTAAATGGCCCGTGCTAGAGTGGTGTGATCGGAGTGGCAGGGGGTTGCATTTATCATAAGAACCACCATATGAAATCCTCATTTAGAATGTCATAGGACAGGAATCCTAATACTCTGATTTTTTCCCCCTTTGCTTTTTGTTCTTTTCATACATGGGAATGAGGACGATTTGCTCTTTCTCCCTCTGACTGCCTCTGTGTGTGTGTGTGTGTTTCAAGCTAAGTTTTAATGAGGGCACGTTTGATGCAGCTTGGCAAATCCTATATGTTTGAGGGAGACCGAATGTGCGCAGAAATGTTACGCTGACGTTTAACTCGCCAAAGAGGCCGCAGGATTCATGCTTCATGCTCTCAAGCCTGGGTTGTTGCAAGGCTTGCCATTCGTCTGATATGTTTTCCATCTGCCCTCTTTGAACTGAAGCCCACCAGTAGAAACGTGTCCGCAGATTCCAGGCTGTTCTGAAATCTGTAGTGTATACATTCATATTCCAGGTGGTTTGCTCACTCAAATGTTCTGTTGTATTTTGACAGTTGAGTTTTCCCCTTTGCTCCAGTAATTGTTTTAGTCTCAGGATGAATGCACCACTTTTCAAAGAGCATAGTCGTTATTAGTTAATATCTGTTGTAATTAAATTCAACCGTACATTTGTTAATTTTTAAGTTTAGCTTTAAATTTGTTTATTTTTAGGAGGAAATTGTGTGTATCAGCGTGTCAAGGTCTGAAGTAAATCGTTAAGGGCAAATAAGAAGAAATCAGAGAAGCTTAAAGCAGGAGGCTCACCTGAAACTATATATTTCTTATTTGTATATTTAATAAGGGTGATGTACTGTAAATCACCAGTGCACAGTTGGCAAAGATTAACACCATCAGCTTCCATGAGTTCTCTGCTGAATACTTTGAGTTATAGACCAATGGAGCACATTACCCTAGGACCCCACATTAAGCTATTTGGCATCTTGCCACGTAAGTTTAACTAACTTGAGGTCCATCCCTCAGGTCAAATAACACATTTCAGTGCGAAAACTACAGCAGATAACTATGTCCAGGTGTTAGACTTATTGTCTTATCAGGTGTTACCAAAGGAATCGGTAATTAGTGTGTCTTCCTTTTTTCCTGCACTGACCAGCAGTGACTGGGCACTGTGCTTGACACAAAGCCACTAGTGTGAGGACCTGTGGTGAGCGACCTTTTGACCCTGTCAGGCCTGACACTCATCACAAAGGGTATCTGTGGGGCTGCTGAGGACCGTGGCATGCCTGTGGCCTCGACTTGACTCCCGCTCCACACACGAGAGGATGTCAAAGACTCGGGGCACCTCTGAGCATCCGAGGATCGACCAGTGGCTGCAAGTATGTTTCTGCCTCTGCCAATTATGGATGTTAGCATCAGTAGCAGTCAGATACTTTGGGCTGGACAATTAGTCTAGTCTCCGTTAGGGGCTGTTGGGATATGCATATACACTGTATATAGAGCTATATCTATACAGCATTTTTAAAAAATAATTTCCTTGATTATTTCATAGCAATATGATGGGCATTTAAAATATACTGTCAAATTAATTTTGTAATTTTGATTCTACCTTTCTTTGCACATAGCTTAAGATTGAGGTTAACTATTATTATTACTATATTATCAGGCTCCAATGACTAATTAGGAAGAATTGTTTACCTGTTTTGATTCCGTAACAATTACTCAAAATGCCATTTAATTTAAATACATTTTTAAAAGAAAAGACCTACATGAGGCTGTAGTTTTCCGTTAGCTCTAGTGTCAGCATAGAGGATGGAAGGAACAATGATGCTGGGTGCAGAGTGATCAGTGCCTGTGTTTTCACCTAAATGCATTTGCCTTAAAGGGTTAACCATGTACTTAACTCAGTGGTTTGTTAGATTACTCATCCCCTGTGCCAAACGCAGTGACAAATAACCATTATTCTTTTTCCTGCACTGATAATCGGGACAAGTTACACATTTTTACCAGCACAAGTGAAACCATTAATCCTCTGTGATTTCCCCGATAAGTGGTGACGGTGAAGTAATGACCATGTCACCCAGGAAGAGAAAAAATATGTGAACAATTAAAACAAGATGGCCTTTATCTGCTGAATCCCTAGTGCTGCCTCTCATTACATTACGGCTGGTGAAAGGGATCAGTAATGTAGCGCCACACTGATTATTCACCGATTGCTTTATTATTGTTATACCTTGGTAGTGAGAGCAAGATTAGATATAAGGGGAATGGTAATGTGGAAGTGATTGACAAAGCAGACTTTTTACACACATCGAGTATATATTTAAACATGTTCTCACTGAGGGCTATGAAAGAAGGTTTTATGTGCTATACCTACTGTCTGAGTAACTAGTGTGCTAGTCCTAGAGGCTTCAAATTCCTTGAACAAAATTAAAAAGTTGAATAAGAGCTTTAATTTAATGCATATTCATAGAAAATTTTAGTTTATATTTAGATTTAGTTTTATAGATGCCCAGCCCTCTAACACATTACAATCTGTTTTATATTACGGTATTTGAAATATAGTTATATTAAGATAGTAAAATAATTTCAAATTCCACCTAATTGTCTTATTTTTATCATCTACATAATTGCTGATACATTTCCATTGCACTGAGTGATAATGCACGTAAAAAGTCCTGCTATTTAGTTTTTTCACATCTCTGGACCTAACTCTGGAATGTAACTTGAACGCAAGTCAGACTGGCAAGAAATACTTAACACGGACACTGCTGTAAAACATAAATTGCAGTCATTAAGATTTAACTGTTGCAAGTGCATTTCAAACTCAACTGTTTTCTCTGTTTTTCTCATCCAAATCTGGTCCATGCAACATCTAATCAGAGCATTTGTTGTAAAAGTTAGTGGCTAAATTATATTAAAGTAGTGCCAGTCAGATCATTCATTCAAGCACTTTGATAGACTCAACCCTCAGCATGAATCGAGAGAGAGTGAGAGAGAGAGAGAGAGCACAAAAACAATCACCCCACTGAACAGGTTTATTCTCTCCATCTTTGTAACAGATCTCTGCCCCCGCTTCATCTCCTGTTGGTCTGGCTCAGTGCTGGAGAGAAGCACAAAGCAATGAAGCATATAAGCTGTGTGTGTGTGTGTGTCTGTGTGTGTGTGTGTGTGTGTGTGTGTGTGTGTTTCAGACCCGATTCTGATGGTGTCTGAAATCATCCATGTGAATCACCACAGTGACATATGGACGTGTACTGGTGTGGTCTATAAGTTCTTCAGCAGAATGGCGTCTACTGAGCACCACCTAGATGGAGTATAAAACACACAACTCTGGCGTAAAATGTGAGTGTAAAATACAGAGTTCTAACAGACAGAGAGTGTGTGGAGGGGGAAAAATAGCGTTTTTGTTTAGAACTGGACCGTTGGCATATTGCTTTTGAATTCTTGTAAATAAAAGTATGCTGTCAGCAGGATCAGACAGAGCCATTGAGGGCATAGCCACATGCAAATAATATTGACAATTCCACATTAAACCTACGGCTTTGCGTTTCACATGCCAAAATGCACAGTTCGGAGAGCCAAGTCGCAATGCTTGGCATTATTGTGGTGGAAGCTCTGTTTAGATCAAAGAGATTCAGGAGCCTAAGTTTTAGACCCCCCCAGAGCCCAGTTTGGCTACTCTTTTTTTAGCTCTTTGGCATCCTGACCCCCATGCCTCTGGGACTTTGAACCCTCAAAGTTTGGAAAAGCTGAATCGCTTCTTTAAACACATTATCAGTCGGCCAGCTTAGAGAATATCACTAAGCATCTTAAGGTTTTAGTGCAGTGTTGTGGCATGGCAAGAGACGACTCTGAAGCCATTTACAGCCATATACTGTATTAGCAGTGGCTGAGGGAATCAGACTAGAGAAGGTTAAAAAAATTACTTCATGCTAAATTGAGTTTGGGCTAAGTGGAATAAAATAGACCAAATGGTCCTCAATGCAGGGAGTAAAATCCAGGCATACGACAATATTAGAACCTTTTCTTTAAATTATATCAAATGGTGGAATATAAATGTTCATTGATAAACACCACAAATTATGTTTCATTGATAGGTTTTTATATGGCACTTTAAAATGTTCTAGATGGCAGAAGTTATCTGATGAAATCCATACAGATATGTGTGACTTCTTTGATCTGGTTTCAGAGAAAGGCATTATTTTTTTCTCTGTGAGGTAATTCTTGTGTGTGGTCCTGTGTGGTAATTGCTTTGACTTTCACCACTTTATCTACAGTTAATTTAAACCAACACTATTCCAGTTTGTCCATTATTTTTTCTCCTCAGAATTGTTGCCTATTGATGGGTGTATAACAGTGATATGCCACAAAGAGGATTTCGTCTCAGTCTAAATCCTCTCTTTTTTTGGAGGGGGGGGGGGGTGATAAGGTGCAAAGATGCTTGTGATTGAATGTCTGTCTGTCTGTTTGTTCTCCTGAGTGTGCCCCTCCCTACACACACACACACACTCTCTCTTTCTCGCTCTCTCTCACACACACACACACACACACACACACACACACACACACACACACACACCCCTCACTCCAGACACCCCCATACCCCACCTCCCCTATCTCATCAGCCCTGGTGATTAAGATTTGGCACCTTAGTGCACATTGTCTTCATTTGGAAATATTTCAACTGCATTTGTGCCCATTCGGAGGAGAGAGGAAGATAAAGGCGTGAGGAGAGGAGGGGAGGGGAGGAGTGGGGGGAACACACCCTGTTGTGTGAATCCTAGAGAAGGCCTTGAACCCTGCCATTCACCTCTTTCACTTCATCAGCTGAGTCTAATTGCCAGAGAGGACAGGAGACCCAGGGCCCGATTGTTCCTTATCCTCTTTAGAGCCTTGTGAGCCATGAAAAGAGAAAGGCCTGCTTTTGATCTTTTTTCCCCCTCCTCCTCCTCCTCCTCCTTCTTCTTCTTCTCCTTCTTCTTCTTCTTCATCTCTCAGATTTTCTTTTCTTTTTTTCCTGTCCTCCACTGCTTTCCTTTCCCTGACGGTGACACCGCCTTTCACATCATGAACCCCCCACTACCATTGCAAGCCCCCCACACACCCCTCTCTGTCCATGCAAAATAATTATCAGGCACTGCTTCATCAAATAATGGTGCCTCTAGGAGGTCGTGCGGGGGTAGGCCAGAGGTCTGGGAGGGTGGCCCAGAGGTTGCGTCGGAGCCCCCCGGATCACCTTAGTGGCATGCTCCCGAGGACCGGCCACCTTTATGTACCTTGACCCCAGCTTTTGCGTTGCGCCGTCCTAATGAGAACCTCCCGGTGCCACCTCTTGCTCCTGGGCCGGTCCAAGAACGGGAGAGGGTGCGGAGGGCAGAGTACAATAAGACAAGGGGGTCGTTCCGCAGACAAGGAGAGCATCTGTGCTGTCTTATTAAGGGCCACGGAGTGAAGCTTGAGCTTCTCGAGGTCTGAGAGAGGCCAAGAGACCTGATCTATTGACATCTACTTGTCCTCGCCGGTCAACACCTTTGAGTGAAGGGGCAGGCTACGCACACACAAGTTCTTATTAAAAGCAATTCCCCGAGTAGCTTATTTAGATAGTGCTTAACTTAGGTTGTTCGGTGGCCTGGTCTTGTTTGGAGACCGAGTGAGCATAGAGAATTGGAAATAATGATGGAGAAAGACAAAAAAAAGAAAAAGAGAAAGAAAAAAGATCCTTGAGGGTGTGAGAAAGATGACAAAACCTGTCAAAGGCCAGTCCTAGCCTTGAAAAATAGTCCTTCAGATGAATGTGTCTGACAAGGATGCGACACTCTTACGAATAGGCACCAAACACTCAGGGGCCCTCGTTACTAAAGCTATTGAGAGCTGTTGAAGAGTTGGAGGATTTTGTTGAACAACATTTCAAAACTTTTCGTTTCGTGGGCATGACTAGCTTCCAACTGTAATTGGTTTTACTTGTTCAGTGGAGCACTTATGAGAACATAAAATAACCAAGTGTGACGAGTGTAAACAGTGTCATTCCTGACAGGGAAAAATATCTTAATAAGGTAAACTGCAACATGAATTTGATCCCATAATTCAAGTTATGGCCTTGTGGAATGTAGTTTAATATCCAAAATTAGTTAGTTATTGTATCGCTATCCCCAAGCATAAAGCTTATTCTCAATTAAAACTCCAAATATTCTCAGGAATACAAGGCCAAATACACACACACACACACACACACAAACACAGAGAGAGAGAGAGAGAGATAGTCTATAATAATGTGTCGAAGCCAGCTCCTTTCCCACGCCAACAAAATGGCCAATGAAGGGAATAGAGGGGGAAAAAACACGCACACACATACACACATAGAAATATGGAGTAAACAGCAGACAAACAAGCAGGAAGAGAAAAAACCTTTAAGCAATCATGTAAAGCACGCCAAACATCTGAGTGTGGGGCGAGAACAAAGCAAGGCCCATGTCGACACATCGATCTGCTCCTGAAGCTACACACACACACACACACACACACACACACACACACACACACACACACACACACACACACACACACACACACACACACACACACACACACACACACACACACACACATCCACAGACAGAAACAGACACAAGTGAACTCACACAGACACAGACTACACATGCAGCTCTGATTGCTCCCTGCCTTTCCCTGCTTCTCTGTGGGAGAATGCAGTTATTGATCTGGCCCACTTCTCCAGAGTTAACTTACTGATGAAACCTGACTGGGGCCTGCCAGAGGCCTCAAAGCTTTTGGGACGCTGCTAAAACAATATTGAGCCTACTCTCACACAAACACACACACATGCATACATATACAAACAGTACATACTACATATGTATGTACACATATAATATAGTAATAATTACACTTCACATAGTTATTGACTTATTACATATCATTATATATTATTTGTTATATTATTATACTATTTTAATGTATTATTTAATTCATATATATATTATAATGTATAACTTATTTAGAGAGCGTTTAGAGATGCTGTCTCTCTGTCTTTTTACTGAGTGTCCCCAGACTGCCCCTCCAGCCGTGTGGCTTGAGTTGTTGGTGGGACTTGCTGTGTTACAGAGTTATTTATATATTTCTTAGCATTGTGTGGCATTTGGATTTCTTTTCTGTCTGCTGTGGCACTCGGCCTGGCATCTTTTCAGTAACAGCGTGTGTTGTCTCCTCAGATACTTCTAGTGCCATTCCTCACTTCAACAGTCTTTCTATGATGCTGCAGGATGGAAGAAAGATGCCCTGAATGTTCTGCATCTTTCTTTTTTCTTTTGTGTGTGTGTGTGTGTATGTATGTGAAAGTGTGTGAAGGAGTTTTTGTATGTGTTCAGGTCTTTGTGCGTGTGTGTGTGTGTGTGTGTGTGTGTGTGTGTGTGTGTGTGTGTGTGTGTGTGTGTGTGTGTGTGCGTGCGTGCGTGTGTGCGTGTGCGCATGTGTTTGGTGTTGGTCATGTTTGTAACATTCCATGTGGGAGGGTCTGATGAGAAGCAGGCCATCTGTAGTGTTCTGCAAAATCGACATGTTGTAAAGTGTGATTGGAGAGTGTGTGTGAAGACTTGACTCGTCAAATCTTGGCATGTAACGAGGCAGAAGGGAGCGAAAGTAGGAAAGTGTCCAGAGATAAACAATTAGATTAATCCCAGCGGTAAAGGGCATGTACAACAGGAGAACTCCTTGGAAAGAGAAAGAAGAAGAAGGAAAAAAAAAAAAAAAATCAATATGGCCTTCAGTCACCACACACACACACACACACACACACACACACACACACGCACACACACACACACACACACACACACACACACACACACACACACACACACACACACACAAACACACACACAAAACACAAACACACACACACAAACACACACACACAAACACACATGTTAGGTTAGAGCGAGGAAGAGGTTAACACTTACTCCTCAGATCAGGATGCACATAAACAGAAGGAGAGTCACAGCGAGTTCAGAATGGATATGTGAAGTGAGCATAGCACGGGTAGCTGTGTCTATCACTGTGCCTGCACTGCAGCACTCCCCAACCCCCCAACCGCCTGAGTAGCCGCGGGAGGGAATGGGCGGGCGGGCGCTTATTGATGGGTATGGAATACCGCGGCCACCGAAAAAAACTAGACGCGCCGGGGACAAGCGAAAAGGGGCGGGAGGGAGGGAGGGGGGGGGGATAATGAACTGAATTAAGGCAGCCAGCCTCCAGCCACGCTCGGCCCAATTCTCTGAAATGATCTTTTTTAGTTTTGGAGAAAGGGGGTGTGGGGGTGGAATGCAGACTTTGGGGAATGGTTCTTTCACACACACACACACACACACCCAGGCACACACACACACATATACCCCTTCGTGGATGCAAACATAATGGAGCATGATCCACAGACAGTATGGGCCGTCCCAGTGCAGTGCCCCCCACCCTCCTCTCGGGGCGCTGCCCAGACTGGCAGGTCTCTTCTCACATCACACCAGTGTTCCCAGCAGGCCGCTCGGGGGCCTCGCCGTGCCAGGGCACTGGGGTCCGACTGGAGGTGGGGGCGTCCCGCTATGTGCTTGTGCTAGCATTACAAAAATGACAACAACAAGGACCACAAGAAGAGGGGGATGAAAAAAAGACGAAGAGGGACAGGGGGTAAAGGTGGGGGTGGTAGTGGGGTGGCAGTAGGACAGGAGGGGGGGGAATAAAATGACAGAAAGATGAAAAAGAAGAAAAAAAACAGAAACAAGCAATTCCCCAAGTGCGGTAGGGCCGAGCGTCTCCCTGTGGAGCTGCGTCGTTGGAGGCGCTGACCAGAAAGGTGCGAGCCTCAGATACACCCCCACCCGCCAGGCCCTGTCTCCACGGAGACCGCTACACATCCTAGCCATCGGCGTGGCTTTCCGCAGAGACCCCCGGAGCAGCCGGGAGCGTTCGGAGACGTGGCCGGACTATCGCCCCCGCTCCAGGGACAACGCAAGCCACCAGTCTCCTGACCTCCAACAACCTGTCAGTCTGTCAGGCAAGCCTGGGGAATTACGGCAAAGAAAAAAAATACCCCCTCCTAACCAGACCAAACCCCTCGTCCCTAAACACCCCCATACATGCCCCCACATCCCCCCTTGTCTGTTGAGAAAGAGAGCAGCATGGACTGTACCTGTATTGTTAACACAGAGGAACAAAGAAAAAAGAGCTCTTTGTGTTTGCCGGCGGAGACCACTGGCTAAGATTATTTGGAGGCCATGTGAGGGCCGGCTGCATTCACAACTGCCTCCCTCTGTCCCGGGCCAGACAAAGCCCGTCCAGATCGGCACGTCCACCACAATATTATGCAGCCTATTGCATTACAGTTCTCACCCCCCAAAAAAGAGAATGAAACGGCCAGCAGAAGGATTGGAAGAGAAATCAATTAGCATAACACGGCCTTAGCAGTATCTGTAATTTAGACTTTTTTCATACCACATGGTTAAGAATGGGGGCGGCATAGCATATTAATTAGCAAAATTGCATTTTGTGAGAAAAATGCCCCCTTCCCATGCACCTGTCATAACACTATGTCAAATCCTTTGAAAAAAGACACAAGAAAGAGCAAACCCTAAAAGCCGTAAACTGGCAGGAAAACAATGTATCATTTTTAGGGGCAGAACATGGCTGACATTGCACATGTGCATATTGTGTGATATGATATGTAGGGATAAGATTTAGAGTATAAAACAAAATCGTGTCGTTTGTGAGACTAGTAGTTGAGCGGCTGTGTTACGTTAACAGGCCACTATTTCATACTGTGATTTCATATTGTCTTGACTTCATAAATCAAATGACCAGACAACTTCGGAATGTGATACTGCTCAATAAAACACTGCGTTAATGAGTTTAAGTGTCAATACCTGCCATGTCGTACAATGATATCTGCAAATTGTCAGTCTCAGTTTGTGATGCCCATGTGTTGTCAAATCTTTTCCCAAGGGGGGGACACTTTTACATCACAGTCTGACAGACCAACACAACGCCTCAATTCTGAGCTTTCTTCATAATTTCTCTCTCTTGTCTTTTAGCCATTGAGAATGAGTGAAGAGATTTCAATGGTGTGTGTGTGTGTGTGTCCTTTATGAAAGAAAGAGGGAGCACGAGAGACAGACAGACAGAGAGAGAGAGCGAAACGCAGCGCCTTCCAGACGGCAAAGGGATGGCAAGCCCCTAATAATACAAAGCTGTACAATAGCTCTGACAGGCAAGCAATAAAGCAATCAGGGTCCCAGGCATTCCAAATCTCTTTAACGCCCACCCTCCAGCGGGGCCAGAGAGATGGGCGGCCTGACCTGTCGGCTGTCAATCACAAGTGGGTGATACCTGCAGGAGCTTGTGGGGGCGAGGGGCTAGCCCATCAGATCTGTTTTCACACTTCACACACTAACATTGCAAGCATAACGGGAAAGACAAAAAAGACCCAACGCCTCACTCTTAATTAGGAGTGGTGGTGGTGGTGATGGGGGGCTGAGGGTGGAGTGTGTGCGTTTGTGTGCATGTTTGTGTGTGTCTTTGTGTGTGTGTGTCAAGAGGTCCGTGTGGTGGTGGTGGTGGTGGGGCGGTATAGAGAAAGAGTTGTTTGCTTTTAAATAGGAAGGGGAGGGCTGGAGATATTGGAGGGAGTGAAGTGTGGCGTCCCAGGGAGATGGAGAATAACCTTTTCCCTTGATTTGGGAATCAGGCATTGATCTGTCATGCTGTTTTGTACAAGCCTGAGCTCTCCCAGTGGTGCGTTTCGTTTCGAGGAAGGGAAAAAAGCGAGGGGTGGGGGGAGGCAGGCAGTGAAAAGCGTTAAGGCTAGTTCATTAGCTGGCTTTAGCTCATTCCTGCAAATAGATCACCATTATGCTGTGGTTAGTTAATGGCTTTCTGGTGTTTCCTCCAGAGTCTTTCTGTCTGAGGGGCTGCTGCCTGCCTGAAAACCTTCACTTGTTCTTTATCATCTCTTTTTCCTCTCACTTCCTACATCTCTCTCTCTTCTCTCTCTCTTTTCTTTTTTCCTTTTGGTCTTTTCCTTTTTCCCCAGACAGGGCAGTGAACCCTCTTTCTACCTGCTACAGACAGTTGGCTGTGCCGGTGCCTGACATTGCCGAGCGGTCTGAACACATGGGCCATCTTCTGAGGCCTTTCTCTCTCTCTCTCTCTCTCTCTCTCTTTGTCTCTGCAGCTGTGTGAACCTTCAAAGCTGCACGTCCGACATCCTGCCTCAGTCTGGTCTCGCGCCATGTACCATACTACCCTCTCCCTCTCCCCAGTGTGTACGCATGGACTCACACACACACACATACACACACACACACACACACACACACACACACACACACACACACACACACACAGGGGCCAGAGGCAGACACAGGGGACCTCCCAGTGCTTCAGCACAACAGAGTGCTCTGGCAGTGGGCCCATCATCTCCACACTGTAATCTTAACGTCCGACTGAACCACAGTGTTTTCCACAGAGAACCTCCTTTTTCCAGGGCCTCGTAAAACAGGAGACTATAACAGGCTTTGGCCTTGGGTTCCCTCACCACTGTTTTGGTAGCAAACATGAATGTTTATAAAAATATTGAGTGAATCGTATTATTTTCTTAGGATATGTCTAGGAGATATTTTGAACTGATACTCTTGCTGGGGTTGATATGTTGTTGATGGTCAAGTGTGGTTTACTGTGTGTAAGAATAGGAAGACTAAAGAATTTAGTTGTCCAATTAATCTATTTCAATCTCCAAACTGTGGTTTACAAGGCATCCTTGGGCAGTTATCTAGTGTTTTTGGCCCAAGCAAAACCGTATAATTGGCATATTAACATGAATTAACATTTAACCGACCTTTTTCCAATAACCTTCCCACTGACCTGTAAGTACAATACGAACAGTAGACGCATGATTTACATACAAAACCATTTATTTGTTCTTGTAGTAAGGAATGATCTCAGAACATTATTCTTGCTTTCTGATCAGTCTGTCTGCTGTATATTATTGCATAAAGTTAACTGCAGTCACAGACAGAAATTAACGTTTACACAGTGACTGCTTGGAAATTGAAATTGTGATATAATTCCCATCTTACTAAAACAAAAGTTGACTTTAAAGTAAATAACATTCAAGGGCAGAGGTTTGTGTGAATACAAAATGCAGCTAAAGTAATTTTCTTATCATTTCAGCCTGTGGATTGATTTGTGTGAAATAAAGGTCATGTTTGTTACTACATGTGGCAATTTATCTTCTGTGCCACAACATGGCAAGCAGACATGCACCTACATTCAATTTGTTAACCAAAACAACCACAAAAAAAATCCCCCGACATGTTAAAACAATCAAACAAATCTACACACCCAAGCTCTCCCTCTCGCTTCAGCAAATCCTTTTACGTGCACCTTTCTGACGACTCCTGATGCTCTTAAGGAACAGAGATGAGACATTAACGAGATTTGGCAGCCTGGGTCTGGGGCGGACCGCGAAACGCAGTGAGGGAAAGATGAGTTCTGCAGAAGTGTTATTTATATGAGCCCACTGAGACCCTCTCCCCGATTTCATCCCTGTGTTTGGCCCACCACGGCTCACCTGGGGGCTGGCCGGGGGGGCCGCCGAGGCGAGGAGCAGGGATTGGTCAGCACAACCCCCCACTCCCCCATCCAGGTCTCTGGTGGCAACCCCCATGGCGAGCATGATGTTGTGCAGCTGGATGGAGGTTGTACTGTACGTAGCCTCACAAAACCACCACCACTCCCCCAGCCACCACCGCCACGCCACCCCTAAGGAACCGGGGGTCAGTGCAAGTCAGGGAGCAGTGGACCATTCACTGTGCCACGTCTCGTTCAGGCCCGTTTAGAGACCAGGGCAGCTCTCTCTTTCCGGATCTCCCTGTTCACACACTCACCCATGCATACGCACAGATGCGTGCGCACACACACACCACACACATACACACACACAAATATTGACATAGCATATCTTCAAATAGACTTCTAGGTGAAATACCCATTTGTTCTTAAACACTCTCAAATGCATATTTCATGCAACTGGAAGAAGTAATGGAAATGTATGAACTGTAGACTGGTGTGATAATAACAAATCGTATGTTATGTTATGTTATTATTACACGGCTCTTCACAAGGCAAGTAGAACGCTCCATTGGCTTGAATGGGATTTCCCAAATTCTACGGTAAAATATTTTCATGTAATTACCGCTACAAACAGATAATTACTGCTGTCAATGGCAACGGGTTTTGTGCTTCTGATACGTCTTTCATATCACTACGCAAGGACTGGAACTTCATTCAAAAGTGAAAGCAGACGGTTGATCAGCTGTGTTAAGTTCAGCGTGTGTTGTTTCTCAGCAAATGGCACGATGAACTGTAACAAATAGGCTAGCACAGTGGTTTTCAAAGTGGGGGGGCCTCAGCAAGTTGGAAGGAAAAATAAAAGCAACAATTAAATACATTTGAAAAATGTAAAATATACCTATTACTATGAGGGTTGTTATACAATGCCATTATAATAATTTGTCGCATATCTGAACATTATATTTTCCATGATAATGACTGGGAATAATAGTAGAATGATAGCTCTCATATAGCAGAAAGCCCCAAATGCAATTTTTACACACTGTATGCTCCATCGCAAAGTGCTTGCGGCTAAAATAACTATTTGGATTAGCTTAATGTATTTTTACATTTGCCATAGTATTGTCGATGGGTTTAATAACACATCAAGGGGGTCCTTGGCCAGAACCTAGTGGTATTTGGGGGGCCTTGTTGTGGAAAAGTTTGGGAACCCCTGGGCTAGGCTATGTAGGCTAAAGTCATATCGTGGGGAGTTTATTATTTCGCTTTGGCAAGTAGTCAGAATAGCGGATAATGTATAGAACCGGTCATTATTGGGAAAATAAGTCCCTTCAGGGTGGAAGAAGACCCCTCGGGCCAAGCCGCCGGGTCCGGGTTCGCCCCTGTCGGGACTTATTTTCCCAATAATGACCGGCGTTCTATACATTATCCCTTTACATAATGACCGGCGTTCTATACATTATCCCTTACGTATATGCTATGCTACAGCTTTCAAAAAGTCAGTGTTGCTGTTCTGAGGAGGTGCATGGAACTGTTATCAGAGCAATGACTTCTTATGGAAGTGCAGTGTTTTAAGCCAGAGACAGTCTGGCAGAGGCCATATCTCGCTTGACCAGAGGGGGACCCCTCAAAAGATTTGGGTGTGATTAATGGTGTCACACGTGTTGTGAGAAGTTAAGCCTCAGTTCCTGTGTAGTATCCACAAACAGTAGGAACAAGGGGGGAAAGCTTTTCTTAATTAGCAGCTGCTACACAGACAAGCCCCCTCCCTCCATCAAATTTTAAAAAAAAGAGCCAAGGAGGAGTTGCCGGACCTTAGAACCTTTGTGACCAGTGACGTGTCATCCCTCACTCTGTCATGTTTAACTAAAACCAATACCCATTCAAAGTAGCATCCATCAGTGTTAGTTCACAACAATGACAGATTGCCTTTCCTCTGCACCCAAAGCATCTGGATCCTCACAGCCCCCACCCACCCTTGTGTTTATGGTAAACAGGCTGAACAACAGCTGGGCGATGGGAATTTACAAGTTAATCAATTGTTAGTTAGAAGCAGCCGACGCAGTGCCCTATACCCATCCATCTGCAAGTTAATATTAATTTACTATGCTAATTTTCCCATAGGCGATGTGCGACTTTATTGATTACTTCTTAGGGATTTCTTCACACCTGGTTTTATTATGTTAGATAGACTGACAGACAAAGACAAAAGTTTCTTTTTGTTTAGATTTAGCCTAATCATAACATATAGATTTGTTCTCTGTTTTTGAACATTTCATATCAAGAGTCTCTGGTGTGTGGTTCATGCTTTCTCATTGACACTGACCAGTGTGTTTAAGTAAACAATGACTGTCCACTCTCCACAGGGTCCAGTTGGCCTCCAAAGGCAGATCCAATAGGAGGACAGTGGTGTGAAACGTAGCCGTGTTGGGTTTCACAGGTGCCTGATGGGAGCAGGTGAGCCGTGTTTACCCTGGAAGTTCTCCTTCCTGTTTCTGGCCGAAGGTCCTTTTGTGTGTGCCCGTGCCATCAGCTCATTCCCTCTCTCCCAGACCAGGTGTCCGTGCTTGTGGCAGGGTCCCGCTCCTTTGTCCGATGCTGTCCACCGTGGGAGACATCAACAGAGCAACAGAGATACGCATGGCCATTCAGTAAGCCTCTCACACACACACACTGACACACATTGACTCGCACTCACACACACATACAAGGTTTCACACAAACAACTTTGCCAAGGTGTATTGACTGAAACGCTCTGTGCTGTTAAAATTCCATGTGAATTTCTCATGTAGTATACCCCCAACCTCCCATGTGTTCCCCTGTAGAGCATGACTTAGACACAGGCTGTCTGTCCACTGCCCCCAGACTGAAACGGCCCAAAAGCCCAACACACTCCATGCAAAAGGGGGTTTGAGGTTCACATTTTTAGCACAACTCAGTCCTCAGCTGGTAACATGTTAAAACACAAGCACACAGACTAGGCCAGTGTTTTAGACATACGGACACAGTGTTTCACTGCCTCACTTCAGCACAGTTTGGCTGTTTTGTTTTTCTTTATTTTTGCGCTCTTGCTTCGTATTTACTATCTTGGCAGCCTTAAGCCAGGGATGAGATCAAGCAAGGGCAGCTTCCCTTGCTCCTCAGTGCTGTAAGCACTGGCATCCACCTCCGACCCCCTGCCTCTCCCCCCATCCATCCATCCAGCTACCCATCCATCCACGTGAGGAGCTAGCGCTTTATTTATATTCCCGCCTCGCCCCGCACCGCGACCCCTCGGCACGCACATCACACGCCGGGGTCACCTCCCCTCCTTCTTACGCACCCACCTCCTCGCTCCCCTTCCAAGCGCTCCAGTCTTTTCCAACATGGCTCTAGGACAGCAGTCCGGGTGCAGAGGCAGCTCCGTGGACTCGCGCACCACAAAGGAGGCCCAGGATCTGAGCTGGGCTGGCCCCGCGCCAGGACCAGCGAGCTGGGGGCGTGCACTAATAAGGAGGAAGAGCTGGAGAGGGAGAACTCGCTGACTTCCACCTGCGCTTTGCATTCTGGGTTTTCCACTGAGGTTTTTTTAACAGTAGCATTGGCTAAGAGAGAAAGAGAGAGAGAGAGAGTTACAGTAAATATTGAGTATTTTTTTCTTTGCATTTCTTCTTTTTTTGAAACATCTATGCACTGTTCAGAAGAGGACAGTTCAGTGTCTGTAATGACTATGATGTTTACACACATGTTTGTATTTTGGCTGAATAACTTCAGAATCTTTCATGAAAATGTAATTAATGGCTCGATAGCATTTCTTTTTTCAGATCTGGACCTCAGCCATCATCGCAGTGTGATTTAAACTTTAATTAAACGTCTGCCCTCACGAATCTGGAATGGTCAATATGCAAACAACAAAACAAACAAACAAACAAACAAATAAATAAATAAACTAAACCACCAAACTCCCAAAATTCTTATTCTCTGATAATGTCCAAGGCAGGCTTGAGAGCGAAAGGCTGGTTGAGCTCTGGCTAGAGGTACTCGGCTTAGCTACTGTGCACTCAGCTGTCAAGGATCTCTCTAGATACTTTGAGAGTTTTTTTGTGAGCAGCAGAGGCAGTGCTGGATGCCAGAGGCTATGTTTGCACAGTGGAAGAGCCAAATGTTGCGAGCTCACTCACTCGTAGGTGAAACAACCCGGGAGGGATGCTCGCCAATTCCGGTCGGTTCAATAAGTAAGTCTGTCTCCTTAAACCGATTTTTGGTACGTCGCGTGTTTCGCGGGCGAAGCTACAATTCCTCTCAATGCCAGTAAAGCTTGCGAGGGATGAGTGAAATCTGCCACCTCGAGCTGATATTTATTTCAAGCTCGGCTATGTAAACACTTGGCTGCCTGAGAGTAACCTCTCGTCTCCCTTCTCCCCATCACTCCCACTGTCCTGTAATTATTGCACATACTTATTTTCCCCCATGATGGGGTGGGCGCTGGGTAGCAGAGAGAAAAACATCTCCCATTTCTCTTTTTAATTGGCTGCTTGGTAAAGGGTCTCAGATGGACTGGCTCGCCGCTCCATGGCCCCCAGTCAAGACCGAGCCCACTGATTTCAGCTGTGCAGGTTAAATAAGTAATAATTAACAGATCACGGCGAGGTAGAAGGAGGTTGTGCTTAAAATGGCCTCTGGTGGCCTCCGTAGCCACTGGTGATAAATCTCATCCCGCCTTCCCCTCCCGCCAACCCCCCATATAACTAAAACCTAAGCCTCATTCAACTTCACATCCATCAGTGTTGGCCTGAAAGCGATGACAAAGCACTTTCAATTACGCTGGTAACTGACTATGGGAACAGTTCATAGCTAGGGCTTGGTTGGCGTGGGGGGCTGGTGCAGAAGGGACAGATTGGGGGAGGAGGGAAGGGGTGGGGGGTGTTGGGGGGTAAAGGGAGGTTGGTGGGGCATATGTTTGACTCTCCCCCAAATAATAAAAAAGAGGGTGTTTAGTTTCAGGGGGACGCAAGGATGGCCAAACAGCCGCCGAGATCCCAAGGACAATTCGCCCATTTTGTGCGCTGTCACCCCTCTACGCTGATTTATGGGTGGGACATCCTGTGAGCGACCCATGTGGTCCATCAGCTGGGCACTTGGGGGGGGGGGGGGGGGACACGTGCACCAGTGATTAGAGCCCTGGCGTATCAGAGTGAGCCCACTCACTCTGGGCCCTTGTGTCCTCGGGAGAGGGCCTATCAGCACTCCAGTGGGATGCAGCCACTGGGACATGAGTGGCCATCCTTAACCCAGAGCGGCGCTGCCAGAGAGCAGTCGTCCGTGCCCAGTGCTCATCCGGCTGGTTTTAAAGGGTTTTTGGATTTCTAATTATATTATGTGGAGTTGAAAGCCGAGAGTGTGCACTCCAAAAGTTAACATGGTAATGTTTAATTGGAGTGATTTTAATTCATAATTGCGTGACCCTTCTCCGGGTACTTTGGGCTTTCACTGTGTTGAAATAAGTAATTGAGCACCTGTAAGTGAAACATTTAATTAATTCAGATATACAGCTATCAGGTGTTTCAGAAAATATATTTTAGCCCACAAAACATTAAGGCCTTGTGCAATTACGTCTTAATGCAGACAAGCACACGAGCAAACCACTGAAATTCAAATAGTGCATCATATTAATCAGTCATTTGAGAAACATGAACGCCAAAACACATGTTTGTATTTGTTTTTTAAAAAAGGAACCAGTTTCTGTATCGTTCAAAGAACTGTATTACATAAACAACACAAAGCGCTCGTCCCAGTGGGGAGTGATCTCGTAAAAGGAAGCGCTGACTCCGACGCCACGATGAAAGGCTCCCACCACCAACAGCAGTCCAGGGCCTTTGCTCACTCACTTCAGGCAATTATGACACAGAAGAGACCTTTGACTGTTCTTTGCAACCCCAGATGAAAAAAGAGACCTAGCATTTCTTTCAGACTCAGTCGTAAAAAATAAACCGGCTTTCCTCAATCGCTGGTGACCTCTCTGACTTCTGGAATAGCAGCACGGATGCATCCGACCGAGCCACGGGCCAAAACAAATCACTTGCGATTTACGGAATTATAAAGACTTTAATAGGCGCAACGTTTCTCGCTCAGATTGGTCTTTATTTCCAAGTGTCAAAGTTTTCACTATGCCCCAGGCTTTCAAACCAGTAATTGGCCAACTGAGAAGTTCAGCAACTCCCCAAGTGATCGAGTGCATTTGTTGCTGTGAACTTAAGGGTATTCCTCAAAAGACTACAGGTCTAGGTTACGAGAGCCCACGAATGTTTTTGCAGAAACCAGTTGGTGTCTGCGCATCTCTCAGTTCTTCGGATGTGGCGTTTTTTCTTCTTCCTCTTTGTTTTTGTTTGGGGAGATAACCTTTCAGAGCAACTTGAGATTTTGATTGCTAATTAGTTTTGTTTCCGGATAACATGGCATGAACTAGGAGGGCTCTGCTTGTTGAACCCTGGCAAGAACTTGCCTTAATGCAGAATAATTGTCATTTGAAAAGCAAATCAAAAAAGGGAAAAATAGCCACTGTGGAATGGTGCCTTGCAGAAACATGAACACAGTGCATTTCCCCTTCTTCAAAGCAAAAAGAGGCCGATGGATTTTTTCTTCTCAACAAACAGAAGAGTTCAGTGCCTTCTGTTTTGAAAAGAAAAAAAAAAAAAAACAATAAAGTTCTATAAGTTTTTTTCTTTTTATTTCTCTCTTCTTATTTAGTGTGCACTCATTGCCATGCTCTGGTTTGTATCTGTTCTCTGTGTGTAAACAATGCCATCTCTAGCTTAATGACCAGATGTTGACCACAGAAAGAAAAGCAAGTGGCTATACTTTAAGTTCAATTTTGGCCCACAACAACAACATAGAGAACATTTCAGGCTTAGGTGCACATTGGACTGAGTCCCTGAATGCACAAATATACCACATTGGAGCCAACATATTGCAAACAGATGAATATCAATTTATAGCATGACACCAAATACCCCCAGCCCCTCATGAAAAAGTCCAAAATGTCACCCTAATAAATGGCCTTTTCTCGCTTCAAAGTCACCCTTTGCCTGGGGTTCTAAGGGCCAATTACCAGCTCAGCGCTTTTCCTGAGCATTAACATTACACAGCATCCAGCTCAAAACAACCCACTGAAGCGTCGCAGGACCTCTGTAAACCCCGCTGACCAGCGGCTGTAAATCTTTCACTCACCATGTTTAACCAAATCCAATACCCATTCAACAGCACATCCGTCACTGCCCCAAAAGAGCCAACGATGACAGAGTGGCTCCCATTGTGCCGCGCGACAACTTACTCAACTGCCCCACCACCGCCCGCCCATCCCCCCCCCCCCCTCCAGTCAGATGCAGAGTTCCTCTGCGGTTTCTGACGGCGATATGGGCCAGCTTGGGATTGAGATCTATCTCCACAGCGGCCATCAATCCGCTGAGACGCAGCGGGAAGCTGCCGAACAGCACATGCTTGAGGAGGATCCAGTGCCGTGCCGAGCTGTCTCCCCCTTATGTGCTGTAGAGGGGGCAAGGACTGCTGTCACGCTTGTCACATAATTAGTCATTTGTCTTCAATGCATACCAGGTAGAGGAACATGAGGAGCTTTTTTTCCTTTGCCATGCGTTTCTTCATGTAGGTATGCCTCTGCTGGGTTTAACAAAACTTGAAGGGACTTATTGAAACTAACATTGAGATCAGATTTTACTAAACAAGAACGCATGCCAACTGTAGCCCATGCAAGAAATGTCAGCTGTTTACTTCATCACACACACACACACACACCTACCCTCACACCACTTTCTCTGGCATGTATCTAATCAACGCGTGTGCATGTTCATTACATTAGTTTAACTGTGAGTTAAAGTGTTAATTTGATGTTTCATTGGATTTAATGGGAACAGTAACAGGCAGTTTGCGGTGGAGGCCGAGTGGATGGGTTTGACGGCTGTGCCGGTGGTCTGCTCGTTAGGCAGGCCTGAGAGAAAGAGGGAGACCGAGGCTCGTCTGGCAGCGCAGGTAGCAGCTAAAATGCCACTTAAGGTTTTAGCTTCGGCTGGCTTGTTTGTTTTTTTTCTTTCTTTTTTTTGGGAGAGAAATGAGCGTGACCCAGGAAGCCCGATCCCATATCCCACACCCTTTCTGCCTGACAGCCACTCAATGGCAAGTGCCTGCCTGCATAGCGAGGGAGGTGGTGGTGCTGGTGGTGCTGGTGGTGGTTGTGGAGGTGAGAGAGCTCTGCTCTGCCTCGGTGGCCTCCAATGATGGTGATTACCTCATACACTCTCATCCAGCTCACTGCAAACTGATACCTATTAACAAACGGCTGTCAACACGTTAGTGACTTGGAAAGGCAGAGGAGAGAGAGAGAGAGAGAGAGAGAGAGAGAGAGAGAGAGAGAGAGAGAGAGAGAGAGAGAAATTGGGCAATAAAGGGAACTGAAGGAAGGGGGAAGAGAGAGAAAGTAAGTAAGTGAGTCAGACAGACACAGAGAAAGTGTGTGTGTGTGTGTGTGTGTGTGTGTGTGTGTGTGTGTGTGTGTGTGTGTGTGTGTGTGTGTGTGTGTGTGTGTGTCTGTGTGTTAGTGAGAGTTAGACAGAGATTAAGAGCAAGACAGCGAGAGTTACTGCTTGAGAGAGAAGAAGGGGTAAACAGTCAGGATTAATGATGGCGAGACAAGTCCATGCTTCTCACGTCTACATCTCCGTGCTGACTGTCCAAACAGAGACCTCAACAGGAGGGAGGGAACCTGGCTCAGAGAGAGGTGTCCTGACAGACTGGGCTCTTAACTCAGACAGCTTCTCAAAACAGGTCCTCCCAGAAGAGCTGGCAACAAATAAGCCTCATGCATTCACTTTACTCCATGTGCATTTATGCTCTCACCCACTACATACTATGAGTTTACTTGATGCGTTTAACATGGTTATCTGAAAAAGAATACAAAAATATATTTGACAGTCATCAGCATCACAGTACATCTTTATTGTGAAGCGACACAAAATATGTTACAGTCTCAGTTGTGCTGCTAAAATTCAGCAAGCCCTTCTATCCTGCAATTCCCGCAGGACATTTCATACCTTTCTTGTGAGCAATCATCACTCTCTCTCCAGGCACACACTTGCCACAGCAGTATCGGCACAGTGGGTTAATTCTGTCACTTAAACTTTCTGTGCTCTGTGAAAGTTAACTGCAACCTACGCGGAAGGAAGAATTGCATTCTCATTGCTTTAAAAATAAACCTCCAGCTGTGCTGCCTCAGAGGCCTACATCTTAAGTGAAATGATTGGCAAAAAAGCACAGCTGACATATATTTTTCTAATTGTTGCCAAGAGGGAGAGGAGTGGGAATGGAGCCGATTTAATTGTCAGTAATTACAATATTGTCGCATGTAATTGCAAAAGATTTTGATTGTGTTGTGTTTCCCTACTGCACAAGGCCTATCCCAAATGTCTGCCTTAATACACATTTGTTTTAGGGAGGTTTGAAAGACAGTCATCATAATAGGCATCACAGCATGAAACTCTGTTACAAAAGGGAAGAAGAAAGGACTCACAAAATAGACATAAAACACATTTCAAGATCTTCAGCGTAGTAATTAAAAAGGTTTGTGATGAGCTATTCAACCATATTATGAAACAATGAAAATTTTAACATGTGTAACTGAGCCTTCACTTCTTATGTCAGGTACTGTATCTAATGCATTCATTTAGAAGAATATAGAACATGGAGTCCTTGTTCTCAAAGAACATTTGGCTATCAAAATTTAGCATGGCTTGTTTTCTGTTCCACCATATAATTTACTTCCTCTGAATATCCAGCATATTACATATCAATATCACTGAGGATACTCTCTTAAAGATTGATAGCCATTCATGTTTCTGAGTGGAACTAAAATCAAGTTTTTATCCCTAAAGTATTGTACTTTAGCATTGTCCTGAAGTTGGTGATGGAAAAAGAGAACACAAAAAAGAACAACAAAAAAAATCTATTTACCAGAAGAGGTAAAGGAAACAGACATAAGTGCTGGTTTGCGCCAACCTCAGAAGACAGGCAGACAAACCACCGACTCTGAGAAGCACTTTATTATCCAGTAGGGAGGGGGTCAGCAGGCCCAGGCCCTGCAATCGATTGAGGTTGGTGGATGCTTCCACCGCTGCACTCTGTCTAAATTTTCTAAGAGTAAATATGCACCTTTGAAGTAGGGGGGTGGCCAGGAGCACTCCTCAGCCTCAAATTGTGTGGGTTTCTGAGGAGGCTGCAGTTACGGGAAAGATCAATGGACAGGGGCATTAGGGGGGTGAGAGCGCGCCAGCCTCACCGCCGACCCCGCCATCATCGGCCAGAGCTGATCTTAGAGACCAGCAGGGCTTATTGAGGTGGAGGAGCTGTAAGACAAAAGGAGATGTGGTCACAAATATCTGTCTGCTCTTTGGTCACTTCTGTGCAATTGTTTTGATTTTGAAAAATATGTGACAAAACACATATCAGCAAAATATCATTCCTATAAAATAGTCCTTGCTTTTTTTAGAGGGACACACACACACGCACATAAACACACACACAGTGTGGGTATATATATATATATATATATATATATATATATATATATATATATATATATATATATATATATATATATATATAGAGAGAGAGAGAGAGAGAGAGAGAGAGAGAGAGAGATATCTCCACCTTGTCAGTCACATTCATGGGTTCCCCTCCCTCAAGTCCTCTGTGCATTGATGAGTCTCCCCAGACCAGCGGGAGTGTACCACCAATAAACTGAAATGGTTTAAGGTTTGGCTTCTGTATTAGGGGGACTTTGAAAAGATGTCACTGACTTCGATAAGACGTCACTGACTCTGATTTGTGACAATTAGATTGTCACTGAAATCAAAAGGAACCTAAACACTTTGCTGACCGTACAGGTCAGTGTCACAGGTCAATGACCTCTGTTTCATGATGGCATTTGTTGTTTGTGACATAGCATTTAACTGTATTTAAAGCATATGAATGGAAAAAATATCATAAACATGACATATGTTAATTAGGATTCATTTTTATTTCTGACAAGCAGAACTGCATCACTGAGCTGATAGATATGACGTTTGATGGTTAGCATTGCTGTAATTGACTTGTTTCCCTTTCTGTCTGTATTTTGTTCTATTTCTAGTATTCCATTCCTTCTTTCTTGCCCATACTTTCTTTGTGTTGGACTGTTCTTTTTTTCTTTCTATCTTATATATTTATCTAACGGGTCAGAGTTCAGCTTAGATTTAATTTACCAAAAAATGCCTTTACTGCACTTAAAAACTCCCATCTCTAGACACCATGGCTCCCTTTCCAACTGGGAAAGAACTCCTCTGTCCACTTTGTGAAAGCATGGAAAAACCCATATCCTGCCTATTGTGCTTCTGGCTGTGCGCACTTGTGGCATCCTTTAAGTGCATTACATTTTGTGCTGAATGCACAGCTTTTATATTGTGGTTTCTGGGTAGTTGTGAAGAGCCGTGGTGGACAGCCATGCTGGTCGGAGCAGGATAATCTTCCCTGAGCAGGGTGCCAGCGAGTGATAACTGAGCACAGGTTTTAAGCATCTCTTATCACTAATGTCCTAAAACATCCTTTGAAAAAAGAAAATATCCACATGCAGCCAAAAAATTCAGACATTTCTCCATGGATTTTTCAAGAAGCCTGAATGGTCTTTTTTAATCTGCAAAATATATATAGAAAGAGAGAGTAAAAAAGATGAGGTTTGAGCGATGTGTTCAGAGTCTATTCTTAAATCCTTTCCTTGTCCTTTGAGATGTGATTAACCAAGTATTTACAAAATAACGTCTCTCTAACTCTCCCACCCACTCCCCCACCCCACCCCACTCCAATGCTCTTTACATTCAGGAACAGCAACTGTGTATGGTTCAGGGGAAAGAGAGCTGAGGGACAACATCTGTCCGTGTTCACTTAGCGTTTGTGTCTTCCGGGGCCCCTGTGTGTGTGTGTGTGTGTGTATGTTCCCAGGTGTCGACTGCCTTTTGTGGCTGCCAGGCCCGGAGCGGCAAGCCAGCGAGAGTTAACATTTACAACCCCCCGTCACACTCCACAAAACCCAGTGTCACTCAAGCGCAGCCTGTGTGGCAGGCCGCGCATTAATGGAGACGTTGACATCTTCCGGCAGCGTGTTTATCTGATGGGAGCGCCGAGCAACTGCAGCCAATAGTCTCCGCATGGTGCCATCATATCCATCCCCCCAAAACAAGGATGTCTGGCAACAAGTGAAAGCCATATTCTCTTTATTTCAAGAATCATTCAGCGCTGCGGAGTTAGGGGACTTTGCCAATAAGAGCTGGGCTTTTTCCCTCTCTCTCTCTCTCTCTCCCCTTTTCTCTTCTCTCTCTTTCTCTCTCTCTCCTTTTTCTCTCTCTCTCTCTCTCTCTCTCTCTCTGTCTCTCTCTCTTTGTGCTTTATCTTATTTTGGGATGTTATCACTGTAACGTGGTGGGTTGTATAACCATCTCCCATGGAAAAAAAAAGAGACGGCAGTACTACATGGACGGTTATCTCTGATATCCAAGGAGACAATCTCCCTGGTAAGAGATACAAGCATATTCCACAGATGTTTAAATCAAAGTGGAGCATGATATTGACATACAGTGGGAAGCGTGACTACTCTCTGCAGGCAGACAAACTCAGCAGTGGGCTTCCAACAAAAGGCTGTTTACATATTTCTGCTGAAGTGTTTTGTTCAATAAACTGTCAGACTTTTTTTTTCCCTCCAGGATTCCAGTAACAACACAAAAAAGACCCCCATGATGTGAGATTCAGGCCCGCGCTGGGTGAATAAATTCTTTTCTGGCCGTCGTTTGTTTGCCGCATTTCTCCCTCTGTCCCCCCTCCTGTACAGCACAGGATACTGTGTGTCTGCTTTTAAAAAGCTATTTAAACACTGTTTTCACATATTTTACACTCTTGTGGGAAAAATATATATGAGAAAAGGTGACCTATCTTCTGCTACACAAAAATGGGCTTTGATTATTTTGCTAGAAAGAAACCCATGAGCCTTCCTTTCAACGTTCTCTCAACCTTTTCCGTAAGGCTGAGAATAACAATTCGGTCGAATCCCATTCAGTGTCCATCAAATAGCCGTTCCTCTTTGGTGGACCAGTATAAGTGAGCAACAATGACTGCTGAACAATAAACGTAATTTCATGCACGTTGCCACGTTGTGGAGCAACAGCAGCTTCCTGAGGATTGTATGATGTGTGAATGTTTGTGTGTGTGTGTGTGCGTGCGTGTGTGTGTGTGTGATGGAGGATGATGATGGGTTCATGAGGTAGATGGAGCTATCTTTAGAGGATTGATTTCCCATACTGCCTCGCTGCCGGCTGCATTTATATTCTGTGCCTGTGGCTCCCTGACCCCTGGTTCTCCTTTGATGTGGCAGGCTGCAGCACAGGCTGGAGCTGTGTCTAAGGAGGGGAAGGCTGCACAACAGCAAAAGGTGAAACTCTCTGCAGTAACATGGGGGGTGGTGGGTGGGGGGTGTATGGGGGTGTTGCTGCATCTGGGAGGGCGGGGATGATGGGCAGGAGGGGTGGGAGGTGGAGTTGTGTTGGGGTTGAGGTTAGGCTTAGGGTTGGGGTTGGGTTGGGTGGCTAGGGGGGATAGACTAGACCAGAGGGGCATGGAGCGCAGCAAAGTGATGAAGCCATCAACTGACAGGCTTGACAGAGTGGAGTTTGTGGCAGGGGTGGGGATATGTGTGTGTGTATGGGAGGGGGGTGGTTGAATGAGTAAATGTGTGTGGGGGGCATATATGTGTGTATGTTTGTGTGTGAGAGAAGTAGTGTGTGTGTGTGTGTGTGTGTGGTGTGTGGCGGTTGGCTGTTTGAGGAGAGAAGGGCACGGCGGTGGCTCGAGCTGATAGAGACGTCAGCGCCGCTCCAGTAATCTCACGACGCCTGGGCACAGCGAGGGGCCATCTTGGGGCCCGCAAGAGTGCTGCCGTGACGTGACGGGGCAGACCACCCCAACGCCGGCGGCAGGGGGGCCCACGCGGGACAGTCGAATCAAAGCGAGGAGAGGCCATTTTTGAGAAATTACAGAAATCTCCATGGAAATTAGCATGAAACACTTTCTAATCTCCTGCTTTTCACTGCGGACGATAAGGGTCAGCGCTTCAAGCTCTTCGTCCTCTTGCTTTCCCTCGCTCTCCTTCCCCCGTTCCTAATTTTATTATTCCCTCTTGATTTTTTTTTTTTTTAGCTTTTCATGTTTTTTTTTTCTTTTTCATTTTTCAAGCCTGACTCTTTCTGAAGAAAGCCCTCCCCATTCTGTCCATATTCTTCAGGCCCCAGAACCGTTTACTTGAACTCGTCTTTTCACCGAGCACAATTAACCATTTAGCTTTCAAAGACAAATCAAGGGAGAGCCAAGCCCTGCCCTCGAAGTGACACAGGATCTAGCTGCTGGGTGCTTTTGGAAGGGGACGGGATGAGATGAATCCCTAAAGATGTGCGTCCCCCTGTCCCCTTTCCTTCACCAGTGCATCATCAATGGCTCCTGTTGTTGTGCTGTCCGTCCATCAGACTTTAGGGTGCTGGCTTCGTGAATGGAGCAACGTGGCACCCCAGGTGATAGCATGCTGCTCATCATGAACAAGAGAATTAACATCAATATAATGGGTCTTTAGGCAACTCCTGTTAGCACTTATCTTCAATAGGTTTCTTTCCACTTCTTTCTCCCTCAGCCCCCCCCCCCCAGTTGTGACATTTTTTTTTTGCCATTGTCAAAGTGCTAGGTTTTTTTGTTTGTTTTGCATTTGAAATAAGCAGTGTTACGAGCCTGCTGCCAAACCTTTATTTTATTTGTCATGCGGAATGAGCGTTGAGCTTGCAGATGGTGAGGACACACATGCATTGCATGTCAGTTTGGCCCATAATTCAGACGTAAACGGCACCCGCAAACAGACATTTCACGCAGGGCATTAGAGATTTTTGTTTCAGCTCAAGGATGATTGATATATGACTGTTGGAGAAAAGAAAGAGTGGCAAGTCCAATGTGTAGACCACAGATCTTTCTGGAGTGGTGCATTTAAAGCTCTAAAGAAAGTGCTGTCAAGCTATAATACTTTTTCCTCTCTCTTTCGCTTTGGGATAACACTTTGGATAATTGGATTGTTCAGTGTGTCTTCTAGGCATATCACTTCTCAAGATGGCCATTTCATTAAGAATCGGATGATAGAAGATGGCTAATCAGAAGAGCTTGACTGGAATTGTTCTTCTGTGGCACTTTGCGCTTGTGAAAAAGTAAAAAAATGTGGGCAGCATTATTCTGAAGTGGACCCTCAACTGCTTATAGCTTTCTTCAACATCAGACGCACGGTATGGCAGAATTGTAGGGCTGTCACAGATTGAGAATACACTCTTTTCTCTTTCAGGGTCTTTTAATGAGAGAAACACGGGAGTGTCAGCCTTTAGAGCCAGCAATTCAAAACTCAGCACATTAACAGGGTGGCAGATCTCTTGATTTCACTGGCAGTCATCACCAGTAAAATTGTCAGATTAACTCAAGTCCGCTCAAACGAAGCACCGCAAACGCACCTCCATATGCAATCAGGTACCACAGAATCTAACTGGGCCCACAATCACCATTGGCTTCAGAATAAGAATAAAGAATATAAACCATATAAGGCAAAGTTATCTGTATTCACACAGGCAATGTGCAGAGGGGACACTATAATGAGGGTGACAGCTTGCATCCAACCTGCTCATCCTCAATAGGTTTCCAGCCATCACGGAAAAGAATCGGGGGTATTTCTGGGACTTTTCTTTTTCTTTTTTGAAATCATTATTGAAAAAAAAAAGCTATTTCACAGAAAAAAGGGAGGAAAGTTTGCATGCTCTGTCTTGGCTGCGGCCCTGGAGAGACTTCCACTCGAGGGATCCTCTTAGCTTCCATTGTCACGCTCAGCACACCCTGTTCCTCACAGACAGGGCCAGGCGCTGTCTGAACACAGGAGCTACCCAGGTAGCTGGGCTTTGTAATCATGCCAAATTGCTCTGCTGTCTGTATTTCCCCTTTGGGTATGCAAGGATGGTTCCAGGCAAGGCAGACAACCAAAACAAAGGACAATTAAAGTGCTACCTTGATGTGAGAGAAGCTAATGAACTGGGTTTCTCTCACTCTCCCTCTTTCCATCTCTCTCTCCCTCTCTCTCTCTCTCCCTCTGTCATACGGTTCATTTCTGATCAAGTCTGCTGTTTAAGCCAACTCAAGTGAGGTAGTGAAATGGATGAAATTAAAACATTTTTCCCTTTTTCAGGTATTTCTGTTTGCCACATTGATTAACATATGTCTTCTGTAGATAGTAAGATAATTAACAATCAGCTGTGCACAGACAGTGGCCCTGACAGACCGTCTGTGGTTCACAGGATCTCCTGTTTCAAAACTTGTTACAAACAAGTTGATAATAAATCAGATGCAACTCACGCAGTGAAAGTTGCTGTCCTCTCCTTTAAGTCTCATTCAAATCGGGGGGTTTTGGGTAAATAATTGAAGAAGCAAGCTTTGTAACCTGCCTCTGAAACATGGTCCTTGATCACAAAGCTGACAGATTTACAGCATAGCTAAGGAGCCAGCGGGTTCAGTGTGCTGAACTTAGAACCGGAGTTTCCCAGCCAACAAATTCACTGTTGGGAGATAGGCAGAGGGATCTAGGAGCCAGCAAATTCAATTCACAGAAACCCAGAAGGGATCAGGGTCTTGGGAGCTGTACAATACACAGGCTCCAGAGAAATACACTAATTGGGTCAGTTTGGGTTGCCTTTTAAGTACTGTTCTCCACGCCCCAGTCACAGCACTCTTTTAGTCACACATTCATTCTCAAGTATCATAAACTTGGCTGCTTATATTGCAACTACCTTTTGTGTTGTTTATTATGTTAGTTAGGTATTTTCAACTTTGAATAACTTAGATGTTTTGACCACCAAGCTGATTTGTAAAACTTTTTCTGTCATGAAGATGTATCCAGGATTATTTCAGCCAGTTTGTGAAGAAGTTTGCAAAAGAGTCAGCGTTCAAGGCCGACATATTCTGATGATTGACTAAGGCCTTTGATGAGTGTAGACAAATAGAGGCAAAATCGGTCTGTGACAACGCGCATCACAATGTATTTTCTTCTCAATTACGCCTATGCATTAACATACACACTCCGAGAGAAGCTAATAACTTCAGTGCTTTAGTATGAAGTTGCTCTATGCTGATTCATGACGGGCGTCTTAGGTTGAGTTAATTAGGAAGCCTTGCAGACTCGGCACATTGCTCTGACAAGCAGGAGAAACACGTGTGTCACATTCGGAGACCTTTCTAACCTCTCGCAAAACCTTTTCCTCCAATCCAAGAATATGTCCCCTAATTAAGCTCCACGTTGGATTCCTGCCTAGTTTGTTAAAATGTAGCCTACACCGTGTGTACTAATTACAACTTGTAAAAGAAAAAAAAATGCACACATACGGCTCATCGGTTTTTATTATTTCTAGTTTTGAATGGTTTTCCAACCATTCCAACAATTATTAAGTATTTTTCCAGCATTCGATATTTCCAGCCTTAGTCTCAGCTAATAAAGTATAACATGTATGAAGACCCTCTAATGGGACACATCGGAAAACAAAACAGCATGCATTTTTAAAATCAGTTTCATACATTCCAAAGGCAACTGATGGAAGAGTGAAACAATCTTAAATGTATATAATCCTATTTTATTGCGGCTTGTTTGTTAAACAACATTGATGATTTTATTTGGCTAGACTTCCAAAAGTCTAATATCAAAATGGCTAGACATTTAGCCACGGTAATCTAAACGGAAGATGCTTGAACTGGCAATTGATAGATTTTAAGTGTGTGTCTTTAATTCATGTTATAAATTACGAAACACTATTGTCACCATTGCTATTACAGTTATTATCCTTGTATGGGGGTATAAGCTTTAGCTTTGTATAGGCCTATCTCTGTGTTTAAATATAGGCTACTGACCAACTATGCCTTCTACGTAGGTAGCACTTGCGCGACTTTCTGAGTCACATTCGTGTGTAGCGTTAAACTTGTGTGTTTGAAGAGCACGGGCATATTCACATCGTTAACCTAGATATTTTATGTCAGTGTCGTTCAAAATAGTGGTTCCCACAATGAATAACCTTTACCCTAAATATTTTCCTTAATATTAATTTGAGTTCCTACAGGTCATGGAACTACTGAAATTAAATAATATAATTCAATTCCAAATGTATTTATTAACCAATTATACCCAGTGTATTGTGATAAATAAAACGTAATTGGAATTGTGACCCATACTACATGTTAGAAACGCCTTATCTGTAAAAATGTCATTGCAGTGGACCTTGGCCCGACATGTAGCGTAGCCTACTGAAGCTACAATTGTACCTGTTCCTCTATCCCCTTGCGGTTCTACAAGCTAGAGATAGATGGCACTGCACCCAAGGTAGAGCAAAGGGCCTCCGACTTCTCCTGTCTTCAAGGTCCTACTCTTATTATCCGTCTGAAAATTAACCTGTCAATTTATCAATCACTAGCATCTTGAATGCCTCGCTCCTGTTGGGTGCTCAGCATAGAGCCGAGTCCGCTTTGCAGATAACCAGGGGGAGTGTGTGTGTTAGCGCTGGGAATGAGTGTATTATCACTTAAATGACTGCTATGAATCACAAACGCTGCCGGCACGTTGATAAGAGTGGCGAGTAGAGAACAGATGCTAACAGACTGGAGGCCCATGTTTTTATTTATTTACTTTATTCACCTATGGAGAAAATAACATTCAGTGTTTTCAGAAAAAAAGGAATAAGTGACCAAGAACGGTAGCCTATGTGATTGCAGTAAAAGATCCATTTTACAAAGGTGCATTCTAGCTTAACATTTCAAATCTACCCCCAAGCTTTGTAAATGAAAAATAAAATAAAATACACTAAAAATAATAATAGGCTATTTCAGAAATGCAGTAGCCTACACGTTTTTATGTGTTTGCATTTTGTAGCCTAACATTTTACACAGGCAACGTTGTGTTGATGTTGAATTCATATCGGCTTAGCCTATATAAATATAATAATCTTATATCTTAAACCTACATTGTTAGAGCTGACTTCATCTGAGAAAGATCTTCACAAAAACGAATATTTTAATAATATAACCTATACTGATACCACATTAAGAAAGATAATTACGTGAATTATATTGGTCAAAAAGTTACAATTTATTCACTCAACAAATGGGTATGGGGGTGTAGGGATATTTCTGCCATTATTAATTTGTGTATAGTTACTCTGAAATTATTCCAATGATAATAATAATACTAATAATACTACTACTACTACTACTACTAATAATAATAATAATAATAATAACAACCACAACAATAAATAGAACACTAATAATATTAATAGTAATAACAACAACAACAACAACAACAATACTACTACTACTACTACTAATAATAATATACTATGAATGATGATTATAGTAGTAGTAGTAGTAGTAATAGTTACTGTGTTATTATAGTGGTAGTAACATATACTTGCATGCCATTTCTCATGAGGGAACACTATTTATTGGTGAATGTCAATTTTCAGTCAGCTCCAGTTTCACATATACCTTCCTTTGTTATTTTCTTTTTTCATGTATTGAAGAGACAATAAAAGTTCTACAAAGTTGTGCAATAATAGACCATCAGATTGCTTTTAAAAATCTTTATTTATTTAATTATTTACCAAAGTAAATAATTTGTCAACTTGTCAATATGAAAATCATTATTAATTTACAAAAAAAAAATATATAGGTCATTTCTTCACCCTTAAATGGGTAACCATGTGATATGAAAAAGCCGCCCCTTCAAAATCCCACCAAGTGCATATGCGACCCCAATTGTGCCAGTCTATTCTACTTTCTTCCAGGTATTTTCCTTTCTCAGTTCAGGTTATTAGGCTGCACATGACTGCACCATATGAAAAAAAAAAACAGAAAGAGTTGAACAGCATGTGATGGGGCTTGTGAATAGCAGAGCAGTTCTCTCACTCTTTTTTTTCAATTGTTGTTATTTGCAAATGGCTTTATTGTGTAGAAGTGCCAGAGAAGGAGGAGGGCACTATAGCGAGGGAGAATGGCGGTGAGTCTTTTGGCACGCATGCACACACGCACACACACACACACACACACACACACACACACACACACACACACACAAAAGAACAAGAGAAAAAGACAGAAAGGAAAAAGGAGACACAACATCTGGTAATTAGTTTCAGCAAACTTAGCTTAATGATGTAAGCAGATTATTTTCCAGTGGCCAGATAGAGAGGCAGAGATGAGGATGTGAGGCTGAGCAATGTTGTTCTACCCCCTTTTTTAGGAACCCTTTTAACATTTATGGACACAAGCCCCGGACCTACCGGAGAGAGAGGCCACACGAACAGCATGGCGGCCTTTCACACAGAGGGAGAGAAAGAGAGAGAGGAGAGGAGAGGAGAATGCAGGGTTTGCTGCTCGCCATCTTTTTAACCAGGGATGATAAAAAAAATAAAAGATGAGTAGTGTGTGTGTGTGTGTGCATGTGTGTGCGTGCGTGCGTGTGTGTGTGTGTGAGTAGCCGGGGCCAGGAAAGGAGCAGAGAAGAGGGGAGAGTGGACACTGGGGCTGTTTGTATTTTAGTGATGAGTGTCAGAGGCGTGGCAGAGGCTGCGAGAGGGAGAGGGCGAGACAGAGGAGGGGGGGGACGGGGTGTGGGTGTGGGTACCGACTGGCCCTGGCCGTGGCCTTCCCTCTCCCTACGAGATCCCTCGCTCTCTCTCTCTCCCTGCTCTGAGAGGGGCTGAGAGATGGGGGCAGTGGGGGGTGGGGGTATTGACGGGGTGGGGAAGAGGTGGGGTTGTTGGGGGCAGTGGTGCTCTCGATGTGCGAGGAGATGAGGGATAAAACACTACATTAAGTGCAGTTTACTTACCCGGTCTTAATTTCAGTAGGACTGATCGATTCTGACAGGGAGGGCATCTCACTGCCTGCCAGATCACTTAAGCCAGTGCCCCTCTCTCCCCCTGTGCTTAATGTAACGCTGTTGCCCATTACAGAGAGAAAGAGGGAGAGTGTTTGCTAGTGGCCATTTTTTTAACGTTCAGGTAGGATTACCATTTATTTTCACACTCCACTAATCAATTGGGATTTTGATAATAACGTTCTAATCCAATCTAGCCATTGTGTTTTTTTTTCTTCCCTCCTGCACTCTCTATTTGGCCGATACGTAATCTGAAGTGAAATCCACTGAGGGCGCCGTCTTGCTGGGTTATTGATTTTTTTTTCCTCCCACCGTGCTCAGAACCTGGAACAGGAACAGGAGCGCAGAGGTGCCAACATCAGAGCAGACACAGGTCCCTGAGTCTCACACTGGAGAGATGGCCCCAGCACACACACACGACACACACACACACACACACACACACACACACACACACACAGACACAGATGCGCAGGCCGGCATTTTCTGTCGCCAGCTCTGCCACCACCAACCCGCTTTTGTTTTCATATCAAATGAGCTGCTTGCTGCTCCATGCTTCCTGAAGGTCACACTCAATCATGCCCACCCCGGTGTTTTTCAGCTGTCTTCCGCGTGTGAAGCGTCAGCTTTTAACCATGGCTACCTACAAACGACTTGGTTCCGGTCTCAGACACCCTCGGCTAACGGCCAGTGTGATCGTGTGGCGGGACGTGATTTAGCCGAGGAGTAACTGGCAAACTTTTTTTTTCCCTCCCTCCTCCCCACGGCCATTTTCCGCTGCCCGCCTGCCGAGACTGACATTTTACATCCCGTATATTTATTCAGCTGGATGTTTATTGAAGCCATGCAGGTTAAGTACCTCGCTCAACATCCCACTTGGGAGTTTTTGAATCTGCAACCTCCTTGTCACAAGTTCAGCTCCCTGACCACAATTCCAGTCTGCCCTGCAGAAGGATGGGGGGAGCCTGAGAAAATGCGCCGCGACACCCGAAGACCCAGACGACGCTCGGTTCCGCGTCTGATATCGTGTTACTCCATGTCAATGACGGATGCTTCTGGAAGCAGCAGTGGTTTGCTGGCCCTGTTTCCATGACCAATGATTAGATCCCTGCCTGTCATTTCAATCCCTTTATAAATGCTGTCCATTTCCAGACTGAAAAGCTATGCTGGGTTGGGCAGAGAATCGGGAGAGATATGTTTGCCAAGGATAATAATCCAGCCTCCATGCACTGATGTGGATTTGTGCCCGTTTAGTGCTTGGTAAAGGGTTTATAGAGTTTAAAGAGTTTCAACATTTTCAGAGTCAAAAGGTGTTTGAATCAAAGAATGTTGACTCACTGATAGAACTGTATACAACAGGCATTTCCCCAAAACATAGTGGGACCAAAACTTTCATCTAAACACAAGCAAAGATCAACAGAGACACTTTCTTTTTTATTAGTGTTTTTGTTTATTCTTCTATACAGTATTTCAGATACATACAAAACTTTACATAGAAGCTTAGTATAAAAATATGTTTATTTACGTAATAGTTAACTGTGGTGTATTGTCTGCAAACACTCGGGCATTAAAATGTGAGCTAGCTCTCGTTGAGTGGTCTGAGGCGTGACTAGTGAGCGCTCATCGAGGGGGAGCACTGTCTCTAATGGATTGCTTTCCTCCGGGGCCCGTCTGTGCAGCCAGCTGAGGTGTTAATATAAATATAGCAGATCATTTGTGAGATAAACTTGTTTTAAGCTTCACTCCCCAAAAGTGCGACTGGCAGGTGGGGGAAACACAGACAGAATAATTAGATCTTTGCTGTCGCATGTTCTAAACTCGGGGGTGGTTGTGGTGATGGGGGGTAGGTGGGGATTTTGGGACCCCCAGCTCACATTTCCGAGAAGAAATGGACCAATACACCTGGCGTGTCTCGCAAAGTCTTTTAAGACATGCTGCTTTTTCCTTACGACGTCACGTCTAGTGAGTTTGGTGAGACGACAACTCACCCAGAAAATCTACCATGGCTATGGTGTATTTTTCCAATTTGAAAACAAACCACCCTCCCTTTTAGAGGTCACAATAATGCTTCACTTTAATCCTTAAGTCAATAGTTTCAAAATGAACAATGTTTTATTTCCAGCATTTTAAGAGCGCTTGGGTTTGTCTGAAGTTTATTCGGTTGAAAATGCTGAGTGCATGTGTATTTTAAAGTTCTGCTCCGCAACTCTCGCCACTCTGTGAAATCCCTGCCAGTTCGGCTCCTGAATGTAATCAGTTTGCACAGTAGATTTCCCAGGAGTCTGTGCACATCCCGGCACACAGGCCCCACGCCCTCCCTCCGAGAGCGACCAGCGAGCTAGCACCTACTTTCCCTGGCCTCCCCATGGCCAGCCGGAATCAGCACAGCCCCCCGAAAGCAATGCCATCGGAGGCACACCACGCCTGAGGCAAGTATGGGAAAGACCAAGGGAAACAGATGGCTCAGGAGAGAGAGAGAGAGAGAGAAAAAAAGAGGCCTATCTGAGAGGTAGGGCTGCCCGACTAAAGTAGCACAGCACATCCCCGAGCTATGATTACAGCTCTCCTTTTCTCCTCTCCTTTTTGCAAATCAGAGACAGGGACATAATTATCATTACAGAGGTGACATAATTAAACCTTTCATGTGGCTTTAAGGTTTGTCTTTTTCCCTTTTTTACATATTTTGCTGCGCTTTTTTGATGTTACTGCTTATTCAGCAATGAGGTTTACATTCACTGTATCGGTGTGAGAGTGTACAGAAAGGCTACATGACTTTCTACATGTGTACTATATAGTATTACACTAACTGTATATACTAAAAATGGTTGTATTTTCTCTTGTATATGTTTAGTCCTTTCACATTTTTTCTTGGAAAAAGTTGGAGAAGGATGTTGTGTCTACACATAAACCACGACTCCCTTCTGTCAGTCAACAGCAAGAAGTGATCTGGCACTTTTTAATGCCACCGGGCCCATCTGGAAGAAGGACTCTTTTCATTCGACATACTTGGCTGCCTGTCGCCTAGCCATAATGGGCTCTGCTCAACGAGCTCTGAAGCAATAGCCAATTAAATGCCTTGAAAGGGGACGCGGTGTGGCCCCCGCGTGAAAGGCTTCAGGTGTGAAACGCTTGTTTTTCGAGAGTGCTGCAAATGTATGGCTGCTTTCAAGTTTGCCTCTGCCCCCCTGGCTAGCCCTCGCAGCCCTAGCCAGCAGCCCTCCTTATGGAGAGCAAGGGGAGAGAGGGAGAAGAGGGGGTCTGATGGGCAAGAGAAGGCCACTTAAGTGCAATTTTCTATTCAGTGTTCCAACCTGTGCACTTTTCACCATTGATGCCTACAGAGAAGAAGGGAGAGGGAAAATGAGAGAGAGAGAAAGAAAGAAAGACAGAGAGAGAGAGAGAGAGAGAGAGGACAGGGCTCAGATAACACAGACAATAGCTTTTTAGCACACAACAGGGCGATGAGGAGAAGGAGAGGGGCCAGGCAGACAGGGCGAAAATATGGATGGGACTCAGTAGGGTGGAGGAGGTCTGTGGATGGTGGAGGATAGTCAAGCTAAAAGGGGGATGGATTGTTTGCTAATTATGGCCAGGCCTGACCAGAACATGGCAAGTTCAAGGACTACTTCAAAAATATACCCAAGCTTTAGAAAATGGGGAAAAAAGAACTGGCGCCGCAAAATTGTAAGGGGTGCTTTCACATGAGAAAACGGTGTTGAAATTTTTGTTTAAAGAGAGGCAATAGAGTTTATCCTCCAGGTGGAACAAAGGCTGGGTGTGTTTCAGTTTCTCCTAATGGCTTTCCTATAAGCCAGCCCTTTAGTGGCACATAAGCACTTTCCAAATTCCTCCTTTTTCATACACACTAGCCAAGTGAATGTTTTTTCCCCCATTTTCCTCACCAGAAAAAGACATAGCTCTCGTACGCTCGCTAAATCACACATCAATATACCATTATTTGCATAAATAATCTCAAAGCCAAAGACATCATTCAAAGACGCTTCTTCTGAACACATGATTGGAACAACAGACTGGATGCACTGAGAGAGAACATTATAGGCGGCCTATCGGGGAAGAGGAGGGTCCGGAGAATGGCTGGGGGGATATTAATCTTATTAGGATCGTATATCACCGCCATGTCAGGTGAGAAGGCAAACGAATGGGTCTCTATTTATCAGAGCTAAGCTGTGTGGTTTACCCACCACTTGCTCAGGGTGTACACCGCCACTAATAAATTGGTGAAGTCCGCGCGGCAGAGATGGTAATGAAGTTAAGGAAAGTGGGCTGCCGGTGAGAGCTAGAAGGCCCCACCGCCGGGCGCCTCGGCCGGGCCCAAGCCCCAGCCTCGCTCCCCCGCTCCCTTTTTATCGGCGTCCAGATTGGGAGTGCTACCCCGATAAGACGAGGAGGGGAGAAATCAAAATAAATGGAGTCCATTAAAAGCAGCAATGCATCAACTGCTTGATAAAGTGATTAATAAACAGGCCAGGATAGTGATTGATTAAAGCATTTAATCAAAATGTTTAAAAAAAGCCACTGTTGGCACTGGTGCGTATACTCTGCAAAATATATCTTCTTAGGCCTAAGGGCCTCCTTTTAAATGTCTACTTTTATTTGGCTGTGCAGTGCATGTTTGTGTGAGTGTGTGTGTGTGTGTATGGATATGGATTTATAGATTTTCAGATATTTAAGCATGTCGACTAGAACAGAACAAAATATGACTTTTACAAAATCTCAATGTTAGCACATTATGTCAATGAAATTGTCAAATGATTACGAAATATGCCAATTTAATACACTGTATAGTTTCTAAATGTCAATTCAAATGTCCTGAATCTGCACATAAAACAGAGAGTAAAAAAAAAAGATGTCCTCTTCACTCAAGAATTAAACACTCGCCAGCCTCTGACTGAATCATGCATCAGTTAAATGTAAGTAGGTAACAAAAGGCCAACCAAAACACTTGTAGGACTTAAATGTCACTCAGAGCAGCTAATGCAACTACAAATACAAGGTGTAGATTGATTGATGTGTTTGGCTGCTCCTAGTTCAGGTTTGATGTGTGCGACATTCAAATGGAAGCACTTGTAAGGTGGGCCATAACATATGCAACTCCTCCAAGCACTTCAGTGGGGAGTGGAAGGTCTGGACCATCACTCGATGTAAAATTACTTCAGCTTGATTTATTAGAGATGGATGGATGCTTGTTATTGATCACCTTTAGAAATAACCTTGTAGAATTTGCTTGGCTCTGATCACAAAATACCCATTACAACACACTTGTGATTTCAGGACAAACCTTTAAAGTGATATTCGGTGTAATGGAAAAATAACATGGTATACACGGTCCAGATGTCTTTCCATTCAGAATCTAGGAAAGGAAAACAAAGCATTTCTTTCAACTATATTATAACATAACCAGATTCTGAGAGACATGCCCAGTGTTTTTCTGATTTCTGAGATTCACTGCTCTTTCAGGGAATATCTGGACTTGCGGTCAGTCTTTGGAATAGATAAGGACATGTTTCAGAAGCAGATTTTCTTTGAGCAGTTCTATCAAATAGAAATAACATAGATGCTGCTCTGAGTTTCACATCATCGACCAAAAACCTGTACTATCAATGCTTAAGGAAAAATATTTGTCTGTCAAGAGACACAACAGTGAAAACAACCTGATCATGAAGCCACTTGAGTAAACTCTTTCTTCCAGTTGTGTAGGAGAACACTATTGATCACAAAGAATATCAGGACTATCTCAATGTCCCTGGAAAGTCTTGACGATCTCCAGAATTGCAACACTGAATAGATTTTTCAGTATTCTGTTGTTGTTGCCAATGTATTACACTGTTCGCATAGTGTAGGGCATGACAAAAACAATCCCCCAGAGGTCAATAAACACATACACTACTGGTGGAAAACTAAATAGACACTTGCCCGCCTTACTGTGCAATGCTGCATGCTCTGCTCCACTCTACCACCATACCCTGAGTTGTGTTGGGACAGAGCAGTGCTCACTAAAATAGTAAAAGTTAAAATGTAATATTGCCTCATGCAGTTGAGCCATCAGAGGGGAATTTAAAATCTCATTCTGTGCAGGTTGGGGATGTAGGAGTGAGCGCACAGCCTCAGACTCCCTTCGGTTATTATTCCTTATCTGAGTGGAGGCTCCAGAGAGGGCAGCAGTAAAGGGAGCGGCATGGGCAGAGGAAGCTGCTGCAGACAGCCCAGGTGAGCTGAAGGTAAAGCTGTGCCTGCAGATGTATTCTGTGTCTGTATGTGTGTGTCTGTGCCTGTGCGTGTGTGTGTGTGTGTCTGTGCGTGTGTGTGTGTGTGTGCCTGTGCGTGTGTGTGTGTGTGTGTGTGTGCGTGCGTGTGTGTGCCTGTGTCTGTGCGTGTGTGTGTGTCTGTGCCTGTGTCTGTGCGTGTGTGTCTGTATGTATGTGTCTGTGCGTGTGTGTCTGTATGTATGTGTCTGTGCGTGTGTCTGTGTCTGTGCCTGTGTGTGTGTGTGTGTGTGGGTTTTAAACAATGTTTAGACCCATCACTTCACAGGTATGAATGTGCATGAATGCACCACTTCCTCCCCGAGGCGGTTTTCTAAAAAATAAAAAGAAATACAGTATGTTAAAAAGGCCCAAATTGTGAGAGCACTAAAGTCAACAGCCCACATGGCATCTGTTGAGCTCTCGTTACAATCCACTGACTTCTCATGGACTGTACACCTGTGTGGGTCCAGAGAGCTCGCCCCCACACCTTGGCCAGGGTTGCTCTCTAATAGTTGCTGATGAAGCGCAGTAGGCTGCAGGTAGCAGCAGGTCCGGTTGTCGTTCCTCGCCGGCTCGACCAGAAAGGCGGCGGCAGAGGCCTCGCCCCGAACTCCGGTCGGTTGACAGGCCGTCACCCAACAACACGAGCGGCCGCCAGGAAAGTGCCAGTTTTTTTGGGGGGGTGGAAACGAGATGGCACGTTTCTGATGTGGGCTAATTTCGCTGACGAGCCATGCCAAAGCAGCCATCTGCAAACCCGTATCCCCACTCTCGACGAGTGCCAGATCGAGGCACAGGCTGCCAGAGGTGAAATGGCGGTAGGTAAGTCAACCTCGAGTGTTTCAGAAAGAGCCTGCAGACACAACATGACGCTTTGCAGCACAAAACAGATACGCACCAAAAAACACCCAAATGCCCCCAAATAAATAGTCTGATTTTGCACAGTAATGCTGCACATGCACTGTAATACATTAGATATATTATGACTGAGTTTCAATTAGTTTTCTGCTAATTTCTCATAATTGACGATTTCCTTATTATTAATGCCAGATGCTACATCATGCTCTTTTTTATTTCACAAACTGCGTATGTCTGATTTGGTGCGTGCCAACTCATTTGAAGTCCCAACCAAATGAATGAAAGTCAGCCGAACGAAGAGAAATGACTTGTTAATTATGCAAATGGTGCAGTGGGGGGAAGCTGGTAGGTTGCGGGAACTCTGTCATTTGAAAAGGGGGTATGGCGGAGTGCGATAGTGCTGGCGGCCTGGCCACCAAGCCTTGATGTAATGACAGGTCAATTTGATTGGCTTTGTGCAGGGAACTCTGCTTTTTCTTCCAGGGCCGGCAGGGGACAGGGTGTGTGTGTGTGTGTGTGTGTGTGTGTGTGTGTGTGTGCCTTTTCTCCCTCCAGACTTTGATTTCTTCTTTGTTCTATTGGCTCCTCTCCTGACACTGGCCGAGAATGAGAGATGCCACACAGCCGTGACCCCTCGGCACCCTGGAGACGACCTTTGGCTTCCCAGTGCCTGAACCCTCACCCCGGCCGTGACAGCTTGATTAATTGCGGAATGTTATGATTTATGAGTATCTTTTCTGCATGATTAATGAGGCAACAGGTGGCACTGCCATGTAGCTATAGGGAAAAGATTGCTAGGGGAGCCAGGGGAACAATGTGTGGGATTGTGCTTGGGTGCGGGGTTTTTGTGTGAAAGTGGCTGCCATCTTGGTTCAACCATACATCATCTTGACTTTTTTTTAAATCGCAGCATGACTGTGGATATTGGTGGCGAAGGGGTTTCATAAAAGGTTTCCCTTTTCAAGAGCTTTAGTAGATTGATGCATAATACGGAGTTGCATGCATTAATCTTGGTGCGTTCCTGGGCAGTCATTTCGTCATTTCTTTGTCAAGGGTCCATCGTCAGATGTCAGGCGAGAGGTGTGGTGCAGCTATAGAGTCGAAGATGAGCAAAACATAGTGCTCGCATCCAAACTGTGGCCAGCACTGTGGTCAGCAGCCTTTCCACAGTAAGCCACTTTTTAAGCAAACATGAGTGCAGCCCTGTTGTGACCACATGTCGTCAAAACAGCAGTAAATATCACACGAGGGGGGACGGCAAAAGAGAGGCCATTGTCACCCCATGACCCACAAGGCCACATCAAAGCCTCCTCGACAAAAGCCACAGAGAGGCTTCATTCACTATACCTGACAGGTTAGCAAGATAAGTCTGACTTTTAGGCAGGACACTTAGCACTGCGCTGGGTTCGTAGAGTCCCTGCACAGGTGACAGACAAGACACAGCTGTTTGAAGGGGGGGGGGGGTGGGGGGCTCATACACGACACTGGTCACCCCCTTAGACTCCTCAGGTCGATGGCAGAGAATAGCGCGGTATCTGGTTGCGTCCCAGTGCGCCACGCCTCTGTCAAGTGACTGTCCGCAGAGTGAAGGCACATGGGGAGAGCTGGCTTTCAGGCTGACAAGCAACAGCCCTGACCCCCAGACTTCAGCCTCTGACAGCTGACAAAAGATTGATGCTGCCATTTTGGTTGTATCAGTGTCGAGCCCAGTCACCTTAAAAGAAAATGAAATATTGACCCACCGAGGCCCATGCACGTTGCCAGTGTGAACAAGGTGACTTGTTAGGCGAGAAATTTATGACAAATGCCAGCCACATCGCTGCCTTGGCCAAGACCATCGCTCAATCAGAGGCAATTATTAGCCCCTGCAGAATGAAGACATTTTCCCCTGAAAATACTATCTGTCATTTTCCCTTCAAAAAGAGGATCACTACATTTGCTGTATAGTTCAATACTAAGAAGATGAGCTGTCATTAAACACTATTTTTCGGTATGTTTGCTTAATTTGATCCAATGCCATAAGACTTGAGAAGCAGAGCACTGGCAATGGGAGCTGAAATGTTCCCTTTTGGCAGATGCCTCTTAATCATGTCATGAGCAAACCCTGACATATGAGTCAAACAGGCTTCACACAGCCTGGCTGGAAGGCTCACCCACACACTCAGCTACCTGAATATTAAAGGATGACCACATAGTTACATAAGCACACACTGATCACCCACCCTCCATTCTAGACTAACACACACACAAGCACGTAGTGATTGCACAGGAATGTGAGGGTTTGAGGATATTTGGTGTTTGCTGTTCTCCATCACTGAAAATTAATTATCCAGGAGTCAGCGAGGTTAATTTTGGTCAGAGACCTTTCGATTGGGAAGATCCCTGCCTCCCCCACACCTCCTCGCCTGAGTGGCTGCACCTCTGCAGGGCTGGGCTGACCTGGGCACTGACCTGTGACATGGACAGTGACAGGCAGAGTAAACTCTCCTCCACTCTTCTCTCTCTCCCTCTTCTGCTCTCTGTCTCTCTCTCTCTTTCTCTCTCTCCCTCCCCCTCCAAAGAGTAAGGACCCTTCCGGTCAGGCATGTGGGATTGGGGACACCCAGCCGGGCGCATCCCTCCTCCACCAGAGGCCAGATGATGACCGCCCCTGCGCCCCTCCGAGAGGCCGTTGGCGCCCCCTAATACACCCCCTCCACCCCCAACCTCTGCACCTCGGCCCACTGCCGTTACCGCGAGAACAGTGGCTGCCCACCACTGGCTGCCCCATATGTTTGGGCTGCACACAAGGTGGTTTCTCGGATACTGTGGTTGCTAATTATAAATTTAATTTGCATTTTAATTAGAATGGTGGAAAATTAAAGCCTGCCAGCTGGAGAATTTCAAAACACTCCTCTCTCTCTCCCTCTCTCTCCCTATTCTCTCATCATCTATTTGAGAATGTGTGTTATGCTTTCGGCTTTATTTATTTATTTAAGGAGGCCTCACACTATCTCTGCCACCCACAAATAGTCTCCTAAGTATTCCTTTGTATGCTGTAAAATGTGCTAACCAGGTTTCAATGCTGGCCCCTCTCATTAATCAAAAGGTATTCTTTTCATATTAGTGTGCGTGATCCTGCATACTCAAATTGCTTAACCTCTTGACAGAACTTCTTCAAACGAAACACGGACGGCTCATTGTTCATAAGGACACGACATGGTACGTGGCCACTCCTATATGTTTCTTTAAGCAATGGGCATAACATTTATTTCAAACTGTGCAAAACGCTCCTTGACGAAAGCTATATCGAGGCATGTTTTACATGTGAGAACACAATATACCCCTAGCATGTGTATACCACGGGCCTGTAGGAGGGGAGGACACGAGTATGAGTCCCTGTTGCCCATTAAGCCGAAGCAATTAGAGTCGGCTAAAAAATCCGTTTGTGCATCTCCGAGTGGCGAATCTGCATGTGTGGGCCGTCCTGTCACTACGCTCCTGTCATTATTTTCCAATCTCCTTCATTTATCCCGGTCCCCCCACGCCGCTCCTCCGCGGTCATTCTCATTCCCCCTCGCCTCCCCCAGGGCGTCCTTGCTCAATAATTGTCATTAATTGATTGGCAGTTCCGATAGACCCAACTAACCCGAGACCCACACTCCTGTCTATTTTTTAAATGAGAGCTTGTACATCCAGTGACCTTGTCAGCTAGTCAGCTGTCATCCAATCAGACTGGCGGGATGAATGGATCCTATCCAGTGAGGCATCGCTCGCACATAAGATCCAAGGTAAAGCAGACCTGCTGACAGCCAATGTAATTTTTTGGTTCCAATGTGTGGCGATCGTTGACTTTGTTTCGTATTCCAGATGGTGATGTCTGAGAGGCAGATCCTCAAATCATGCAGAGCCACTCCAAACCTGATCCTCCGTTACTTTTTACTCAGACTGAGAATGTGCCAAGAACCAAATAGAAAATCTGTGGCAACACTCTCCAAAATGAGCAAACTCGGTCTTAGTGTCTGACAGTCCAACAACCTCAACAAGAGGGCAGACTGACTGCTCCCAAGTTTCTACTTAAGAGCGCGCCTCTTAACTGTCAGCATAATCTCAACAAATAATCAACAATAATCTTTACAACAAATTGCAGAGTCCATCAGAGGCTTGTGTTAACTGTGTAAAGGAGCTAGCCCTGATCAGGTGCCTATTTACTAGAGAAATGAAGTTAACGTAGGATTTCTGACAAAGCAGTAAACCTGAAACATATGCAGTTGTGTCCATTGATGTATTGTTCTTTGAGATGTGAAAATGTTAGAGTGGCTTTATTTCGAATAAAACCAGACAGACTAGAGGCTAGCTGCTGGACCACCGATAGGCCTGCCCTTAAACATGAGTCTCAATTGCACTGAAATCACATGAACACTAAAAGCTGCTGAACAGACCCAATTTGAGGTGTGTTTTCTTAAAGAAATATAAGTTAGAACATTACGCCAAAGTCATCTACAAATGAGCAGTCACAAAATAAACGTAAAACTAGCCAGTGCAATTGCTATTGTGGCTGTCACTGTTTTCCCCGCCATACGTGTTAAGTACATATAGTGTATTGACATTCTTCCAGGGTGTTTTGGTTTGGTCGTCTGCCAGCTTCGGTTTTGCACCTCCTTGCAGGCGCGGTTTGATCTGGTGTGAATAACGTTTAGACGTACACACATGCCCTCATTGTTATTCACTGGGAGAGGCATAACAGCTCACCCTCCATGCTCCAAGGGTGGCTTTGGCAAGCCTCAAATACACCTGGCCAACCCACGACACCCCCTTCCCACCCCAACCTCCACCCACCCCCCAACCCCCACCTCCTCCTCCTCTCCCCAATTCATCAGTAATACCTTTTTGTTCTCATTCAAGCATGTCAGCTTTCACCAGTCCAAACGTTATCTCAGTTCGCGGCTGGACACAATAAATGCATGCTGCTGCCACTGCTGCTGCTGGTGCCCATAACAGGGCATATGAAAGCAGTACAAGTCTGAGGGGTGGCTGAGATTCAAGCCAACCTTAAAGTGCACTGGAACAGTCTAGTGCTACTGACAAACAAACCACCACTACTTTCCCTTACTCAACAAGTCACAAACCCATTTGGTCATCCACACATTTAGATTTTGTTTCGTTTGCAATCTTCCTCTTTCTTTTCCTTCTTTTCTGTTCTGTCTTCCTTCCTTTCTTTCATTCTGTCTGTCTGTCTGTCTTTCTCTCTTTTTCATACATCACCACCAGGCCCCCAGACGAGCTGGCATGGAACGCCCATCCTCCACAGGGCATGGATCCATTCTCGGAGGCCTGGAGCAACAGTAGCTATGTGTAAAGGCTTGGCACTGGCACCGCTCGCTCCGTCCAGATCCTTTGCGTGGACCGCTGTGTCTGTCACTCCACATAACAATCGCTCCGTCTCATGAGTTAAGGCACGTCCATTCTGTTACATTAACACAAACACCACTGCTCAATTTTCACCAATCTGTTGTTCGACTCAAATATGATTAGTTCTGCCCACAGTTCCGCCGTGCCAACAGCACCACCACACCACTGCAAAACACAGTTCACACACCAATGTGTCATACTCCTCCATGCTGTGTAAGAGGGAAAGCTTATTCAATTAATTTTTTGAGGAGGTCGCTAATGTTTGTCTTGGTTGTTGGTCGTTAACAAATGACATAGCTTTTACGAGGCTATAGGATGGCAATTTTAAAAAGTATTTGAAGAAGCACTTTGTTAGTGTGCTGTGGAATTTCTCCTGACCTAACATCATGTTATTAGGCAAATGGGAGAAGCTTGCACACACTGGAATACAAATGTGCCATCCAAAAAATCTGCTCACACCTCTCCTCATAGAAATGCTTAGAAAAACTGATGAAACTGAAGCGATATAATGGCGGTTAGCCACTAATAGAGATATATTCTTTGAGTTTATCTTTGTCAATTGTAAAATATTTGAGCCTATGAAGTGGTGTGATGAGGTGCAAAGACAGATATTTGAAGGGATTTTAACTCATTTGAGCAATTACATGCTTAACTGGCCCAAGATAATCTGCCATCCCAGTCTCTCTCTCCCTCTTTTTCTCTCTCCCTCTCTCAATCTATCCATCTCCTTCTCTCTCTCTTTTGCTCTCTCTCACTCATAACAAGGCAAGGCTTTAGAATAGCGGGATTTAAAGCACAAAAGCCCCGGCTGAATAGACCGAAGGCACCAGGGAAATTAATTGCTGCTAACAAACAGCATGACTGCTTACAAGTTTGGTGCGCCTCCTCGGCTCACCTCGCCCAAAATGGTGGGCAGGAGGGCGGTCTGGCAGGGTGGGCAGGGGGGTCGAGGCAATATGTTTTAGGCATACTTGATCAAAGGTGATTTATGTCATCCAAACATATGCCAGGAGGCCTGGGTTTATACGCCTCATCTGGCCGAGGCTGCTCTCATTAGCATTTTTATTGTATCGGAGCACTGCCCAGCCGCAATAACTTCAAGCCATGCAGTTGGGAGGGAAAAAGAAAACAAATCATAATTTTTGCGTTCAGCATCGCTGAGGTTGAGGCACTGTGGTTGACCATCCATTTAACAAGAATTGGTGAGTCACCTCACTGATGGCTTCTGTTGACATATAAATGGACAAAATTTAAACATGCTCAACAAATATAATCATAGGTGTGCTAAAGCTAATCCAGCTCATCCATACACTACACACACACACACACACACACACAGATAGATGGATATATTCCTCTATTCCTCCAAGACTGCATATCTATGGTGTGCTGAGAATCATCATTTGGGGTTTTCCAGGAAGAGTAGCTCTAGAAGGGAAGAGTGAGAGCTAGAAAGAGAGGAGAGGAGGGAAGAGGAGAGGAGAAGAGAGGAGAGGAGAAGAGAGGAGAGGATGGAAGAGGAGAGGAGAAGAGAGGAGGGGAGAGGAGTGGAGAGGAGAGGAGAAGAGAGGAGGGGAGTGGAAAGGAGGGGAGAGGAGTGGAGTCCCATTTGTATGCATCTCGCCGCCTGCTCCCCTGGCCCTAGTCCTGAGCGCGCCTAAATCACATGCCAATTAGGGTGACCAGGAGGGGACACGTCGCTGGCAGGGTCTCTGCCCACACAGTGCCCAGCCCAGGCTAGCCTCCGTACATCACCCTTTGACCCTCATGATGACCAGATACTTAGGGTCACTGCAGGCCAGAGGACCTAAATCAATACGCTTCCTTGACGATGCTGGAGATGCCGTGTGACCATTACGGCTAATGCATTCACTGGTCTGCATCCCTCAACACACTGAAGATGTTATCGTACCACGTAAGCAGATTTTTCTGTTGAGGTAAATGACATCACGGATTCTTTCAACAACAGTTACATCGCATTCATGTACCACACACATCTCTGTGTGTGACATGAAGTTTCCATATGCACTTTCCCCACCCAGAACAGATCATAAATTGACTCTGAAAAGCTGGGCCGTCTGTAATAATTAATCAGCTGTAAAGTGGAGCTTTGGAGAGCATTCAGGAAGGCATTAGCCTCCACAGCAGTGTTGGGATTTGCCGTTTTTTGACACAAAAAAATAATAATAAAAAAAAATGAGATAGAGAGAGAGAAGGGAGTGTGGTGCATTTGCCCTAATTCTGTTCCCTGCTTGCTCCTACTCTCACATGTCACAGAGCCGTCTGCCACCGGCGGCGTGGCATCTATCACGCGCCACAGACGCCGCCACCGCCAGCGACAAAAGGGAGGCTGGAACATGCACAAAGCCATTTGCATTTGTGCATCTCATTAAAGGCCGTAATTACAAGGCAGTGTAAGCAGCTCTGCCTCCATTATCTCCCGTAACATTATCACTGACGTTTGAAATGCACGTTTAAATGTCAATTATTGACTACAAAGAAGGACTGACCTTTGAGGGAGCACGTTCCCTCTCTCCCTCTTTCTCCCTCTCTCTTCCTTGCTCTCTTCCTCTCTTGGCCTCCCTCTCTCTCTTTCTCTATTTCTGGGAACCGTCTCATAGCTTCTGGCTGTCTTATCCACCATGGCAATGTTTAGATTTGAATGCTCCACTTTCTCAGTAAATGAGGCCTGCTTGTTTTTTTCTACATCAAGCAATCTAACTTAACACCTTTTTATATCAACTGTTGCACATAAAAAATCGTTTGTGCAATGCCGAGTCCTGTGAATGGAAAAAAAAATTGTGTTGGTTTTTGAAAAATGATTTTGCATGTTTTGATGGTTTCCAGGATACATTAATGGCCTGTTACATCAATGTAATTGCACCCTGTGTTGCCCTTGGTTTTATATCTGGGATCAAGCACATAACTGGGTAAACATTGCTTCAGAAAGACTGAGGCCAGTCATGGCACGAGAATAAGAAGCCGCAAAGGAGTAGTACCAGAGATCATTTGCTTGTGTGTGTGTGTGTGTGTGTGTGTGTGTGTGTGTGTGTGTGTGTGTGTGTGTGCGTGTCTCTCTCTCTCTATCTCTGTGTTTGTGAGTGTGTGTGTGTGCACTGTGGACAAAGAATATAAAGAAGCATGTTAATCAGTGGCTCCAAATATATATGTAGCCTACCTAGTGTTACTTTTTTTACTCTCCATAAATGTAATAACTCTGACATAATGAAGCATGACCTTTCTCAGACCCAGTTCCAGCTGCCTTATCTGATGGGAGAGAGGGATGTTCATTACAGCGCTGTGCCATGGAAATGAGAGCTCACATCACAGAGGGGCAATTTTAAACTCACTCTGAGGAGGGAGCAACATTTCTTTGTTGACAACACACTTCCCTTTCTACAGCAGATTGTGTTTTGTGGAGGGGAAATCTGAAGACTTGCCAGTATCATTTCCTTCATTAAATATTTAATGTTTTTGCTGTGTTTATATCCCCGTTGCAGACAAACAGGTAACATCTCCGCAATGCAGTTTGATCTGAACTATAAAGTTTCCTCTGCGTTCAAGCAGCATCTCGTTGAGTTTTCGGTGTAAAACTCTTTGAGCCTTTGATGTTTGGCAACTGATTTTAGTTTGCTCTGCCAAGATTCGGCTTTGATCATATTGCAGTGTTCTGATTGTTTATCTAATCAGAAATAAATAATAGATGAACAGAAGAGCATAATGTATTCAGCTCAGGGTGTCTAACACAACTTTCCAAATGAGTTAAATATGTGGAGAAATTTGTTTGTGCTGTACTTTTCTTTCCCTAGCCCCTATGCGTGGCCAGGTATAATGAATACATCATCCCCTCAGTATGATAAATATTTTACCATCTCAGAAGTGCTGCCATTTGTTCACGCTAATAAAGCTCTGGGAAAAGCATGAAGGATATACAAAAAAAACATAATATGTATGGACACATTAGGGAAGGAACTGACACCTCATAGAACCACTTGGAATGAGAAAGAGTTTAACAAACAACTAGCATGCTCTAATTAATGGAGACACCACCTGACAGTGTACATTTACACGCGCCTGGGAGCCGGCTTGCCTGGGAGAGAAAGGTCCTTATTAGACTTCCTATCCCCCGGAATGTGACATTAATTACAGTTTTGTTCCATAGCTGGTGGCTTCTGCTGTGGCGTGAGTATTTTAGGTACTTCCTTCTCAGATTATTACGGCACTTCCCCGGACTCCAGAAATCAAATAAATCACTTAGGTTATCTTATTAATTAAGTCACAATAAGTATGCCAAGGGGTAATTTATTGTCTTGAAACACCCTCGGATCTTTCCTCTGCAACATATGCCTTGAAGTGACATTTTTACTTTTCAAATAAATAAGCTGGGCTCATTTATTTAAATTGCACAATTAAACAATGATGCTTTAAGTAAGTCAGTGTCACCTGTTTTGGATCAACTGACTCTCAGTGACACTAATACACTCTCTAAAGAGGAGACAAGGGAGACAAAGGAGATGCCAATGTTCACGTTTAAGATGGCAAACAACACAGTGAGTTCCATCTGTATCATACCTGATAGAAATCTCTCTTGTGCAATAAATAACTTCCAAACACAAACCTGAGGCTATTACTAATCTTAAAAAAATGAATGCCTCTATGAGTCAGATGTCTTGGTGTGAAGTAAAACAATATTTAACATGTCATCTAGGATGCACTATCCTTAAATACTTCAACACAACTGAACTACTCAATGAACAGCTAAAATGATCTTCCATGAATGAACAGGAATACATAGACTCATGGAACTAAATGATCACACAGGATCTGAATGCTGAGGGGAATGATATGTGTGTGATGCTGCCCTTCCCCATGTCCCTCATCCTTTCACCCTAACACTTGATCCATGGCTCCTTGGACCAGGGCCATATCTCTTAGCCTTCCATCAAGCTACACACACACACACACACACACACACACATACACATGGCCTGTCTCATTGGCCTTTAGGCTTCTGAAGACCCCAAGTCAGGAACCATATCTCCCAACCCCCATCACTCTCTCTCACACACACTCTTTCTCTCTTCTCTCTCTCCCTCCCTTCCTGGTTGGCCTTTGGGCAATGTGAGGACCCAGAGCCAGCCGTGCTTATCTGACCCTCACCTTGGCGTATGGTGCCCTTGACCTGCACCTCACCCCCGGCCCCTGGCCCGTCCTCAGGGCTACATCTGTTCCCTCTCCCCCTGGACACCCAAGTGGTTAGTGAAATTGAAACGTCACCTCAAGGTTCCATTTGTTTTCTCCAGAGAGGTCAGTGAGGGGTTGTCATTAGGACTGAACTTGATCCCTCGTTTCCCAGATAGATCACTATATCAGCCCATGGAAATGCATGCGGACACACGCACACTGTATCTAACGAGCCAGGGCCAGTGAGACAGAGGAAATGTTCGATACGCCCAGAACCGTACCCATTTCAGCAGTGGCATGGGATTACGATTGCTTCTCTCTTTAGAATCAGTGCTGGGGTTCTTAGTAACAAAGGACCTGCCACACAATGTTGTTTTTTTTTGTGGACAATAATACAATACTTCAGCCTTTTTTAAGGAAATGCATGTCACAAGTCAATAGAAAATGTGCCTTTGTTTTGCTTGGCTTTGCTTTCTTTTATTATTTTTTACTGTCCTTTATAAAGTATTCAGCGGCTTCGCTATTTAAATAAAAACTTGTCAAGATGCAAATCAACTCCAATTATCCTCATTGTCACAATTTCCATCGAACTATTAAAATGTCATAGAGTATAGCTTGCAGCACAACAATACTTTTCAATTGAAATAATGCATATATTATGCCAAGCTTTCAATGCATTTGGGCTAGCTGTCATTTTAGCGCCACTGGCTTGTCCCGATACGATAGCTTGATTGTGATGCCCTTTATTATTGTGTCTAGTGTTTCAGCAGTTCCCTGATTCATGTGACCTTTTCACGAGTTTTCTAATTTTTTTTTGAACAGACACAGAAGTCCATGCCACATGGCAAAACCACAGAGCGGGGATAAAGAGTAAATATTAATGAGGAGCACAGACAATGTCAGTTTTTAATGGATAATAAATTAGAGTGGTGCCATTGATTGCTAACTACGCACGCTCAGAGACCAGTGCCTCGGGTAGGAGGCTGTATTTTTAGCGAATGATGTTTTGATAAATCATAAAAGATTGACTGCGGGGTCATCATCCGCTGCAGATCATATTCAACAGTCATCACCACAGTAGAGAGATAGGTCTCTCTCTCTCTCTCTCTCTCTCACTCTCTCTCTCACACACACACACGGAAGAACTGAGCTTGGGAAACTAATAAATACATGGAAAGAGCCCAATGCAGTATCATGTTCACTAAGTAGCTTTAAATGTATTTTCCTTCTCTATTTCAATCCCATGGTATTGTATACCCTACAAGCCAAGGGACAGGGTAAAGGTTAGAACTCTGAAACATGGGATTGAACCTAACACCTGACAGTCTCTCTCTCTCTCTCTGTCTGTCTGTCTGTCCTCTATTCCAGCCTTTTCCCATCCTGAGCGTAAACAAGTCATCGGGCAACACAAACAATAATGCTTTATGGAATAACTGTGCATCACGCCGTTACCCTATTTAGTGCTGTAAGCACTACTACGCAGCATTAACGGGGCCGCGCAGCATCATGGCCCAATTATTGAGCTGCTGTCCACATTTCCAGCCATTAGGGCCCATCATGGTATGTACATACATTAAGCAGAGTGGTTCGACAGACTAACATAAACACCTCCAGTGGGTGATGGAAGTCTTTACCTCTCCCTGCCCATTAGTGTAGTACACAACAAACAAAGGATACGAACTGAGACACTAACAAAGCCTCTCTTCAGCTCTCAACGGCAAACCACAAACTTGAAATTATCGGCAACGGGAGCTGGAGATGGAAACATCTCCCCCAGTCCATTTTGCAGTAGGCACAAGCCTCTAGGGTACTGGGAAGTCCAGTGCTCTTTGCATATTGAAGTCCTGTCCCAAAAGCCAGGTCCACCTGACATTTTCCCCCCCATCCTGAGCGAAATGAATATCCCCCCACTGCTCCTCAAGGTAGGGCTCTGGTATTTGTACGGCCAAGCGCGACCTTTTCCGTGCCCTCTCATATTAGGTGCACAACATGGAAAATTGTGCTCTTGCAGCAGTCCATAAATCATAGCTGGGCTCTTTTTTTCCTTTAAAGAGGTATGTAAATACCAGTGTACTAGCTAGGTAAACAAGACTAACCCCGGCGCAAATGGCTTGGAAATTGAAGAAAAGCACCTTATTTTCGGCTGAAATTGCTTTTGAAGCCCAGCACCGGTGCATGGGATGGAGAAGGCCTGGAATGATTTGTGCTGGGGGGCCGCGGACAGAAAATAGCTTGATGATAACCACACTCGACACAGGTCCTATGGCGGGGAGTTCTTACAATGATCAAAGATATCATTGTTGTGCATTATTCCCCCCCACACACAATACAGACCCTAAATGCATGTGGGCTTCAAGTGACATATACAACAAATATAGGCTTTGACACACTCAAACACAAACACACACACACACACACACACACACACACACACACACACACACACACACAGTCTCTCACAAAGTATTTTGTTTGGTTTGGTTTGGTTTGGGTGACAGCCTATAGAGGACAAAGAAGGCAAGCAGTGATCAGACTGTTTTTATCGTAGTGCAGTCTTAACACTTTTTACTTATAATACTATACTTTTATTCTATTTCTCAAGGAAGTGTTGTGATAACATGTCTGATGGCAACCTGACACATCCGCCAAAGCTGATGAGATCAAAGCATGATTTAACACTGTGAGTGTGCATCCTCTCTGAAAGGATTTCCTATCAGCACAGTGACTGCGGCTCAGCAGACTGACATCTGGATGCTTGTTAGCATTTTAGCAAGCATGCCTTGGCACATGGGCCTCTGTGTGGGTAAGAGGTCGACTCTGTCGGTTCACGGCCGGGCGAAAGAGCAAGTTCCACACAGCAGTAAAAAATCAACACACGTGAAACCCTTCCAACATGTGGTGCAGGTCTCTTTCTTTTCTTTTTTTCCTCTTCTCTTCTTTTTTTCTCCTCTGGAATTTTTGAATTAATGAATGACTCCAAATTAGAACCAGACAAAGTATATCCCATGCTGTTAGTGTGCAGGCGTAGAATAAATATATACAAAAAAGAATGAAGGAAGTATCATTTCTGGAAGCAGGGAACCATGGTTATAACCCTTTACATCAGGACAAACAAATTATGTCGTTTTACAATTTTCCAACTTTATTTACACAGCTGCGTGGTCTGAACATGGTGGCCCGGGTATATATTTAGTCAGCCATTTGCTATATACTTCACTGGCGATCCAGAACAGTTCTACAATTCCACTGCAGTGCGATGAGATGCTGTGTTTCTGAGTCCTCTAAGGGGTCTAGCCTTATAGATGAGATTAATATGCTTTACTTAATACATATTCACACTTTCTGCACAATTTCTATTTAATTCAAAATGTGGCCTTTTGCTCTAAGATTGTGAAATGACTACACCCCCATCCCTGCTTTTTTCTTAATTGACATCCACAAGTAGCTGGGAATCCTTTTTTGGCAACAGAGGGATCTTCATCTGGTCATCATGTTAACCGTGCATAATGAGCCAGCTTGCATCCTTTTTGGCCACCCAGCCACTGAGTCCTGGCGGCCAACAAAGGCTGTCCCGATAGTTGTCGAGGACGCTTACGCCTCTCCGTCCTTCTCATTTTTTCTTTGTTTTTCATCAAGAAAAAAAAAAAGAAAACCCAACAGAAAAAAATAAAAATGACAACAAAAAAAAAAGAGTGCTTCACCTATGGACCCACCCCTGCTGGTGTACCCAGATTCACCTACAACGGCACACAATCTGTCCCGAGACGGGACTGCTGGTTGCGAATGCTGTTTGTCATAGCGATGGCTAATTCCCCGCATCTGCTGCAAGCTGGTGCCTCCTGCGCTCCCGGGCACGGCTAAAAAAGGGCCTGCTTGGCAGCGTGCGCACGGTGCGGTGGTGTCGGGCATGCCGCGCCGACCGCCTCAACCCCCGCCGCATCCTAAAAGCAGGCGTGGACAGAGACCGCTGGGTGAACCGCTCGGCTTTTTGCAAGCGTGGCAGGCCACTGAAGTCTGCGGTGGCGGACTCCCGTTATCTAATCAAACAGCGCTGGTCAGGGGCGATGCCAACTCACCACCCCCCTCCCCCCCACCACCACCACCACCAAATCCACCGCCGTCTGCAAAGCCGTGGGGGGAGATTAACCGGCAAAGCAGCAGTGTCCTACATTCAAAGACTTCCCCATTTTGAAGATCTTCCCTTTTTTTCTACCGTGTCTGGACAGTCTGGAGGTGTGTGTGTGCGTGCGTGTGTGTGTGAGTGTATGTCTGTTGGACACTCAGATGGACACAAACACACAGACACACACACATACACACACACACACACACACACACACACACACACACACACACACACAGACATACACACTTCTGAATGTCCTTCATGGAGTGGCCGGGATATCAAGAAAGAGCCTCATGTCATGCTTGGTGAGATAGAGCCCCTTTGATTCTGCTTTTTTGCCTTTCCGTAACACCTTCTTCATCACTGGCCACCAGCGTCTGACACGAAGAGCTCCGGGCACCATGTCAGAGTCTCACACAACCATGGAAGGATGCCTCTCGTCCATGATCAAGGTGCGAGCGAGGGGACACACACACACACACACACACACACAAACGTACGCCTCTTTGTGTCTGCACTCTCCCTAGAGCACAAAGAGAAAGGGGGACATATGAGGTTCTCACAAACAAAGGCAGTCCAAGATATTTTTCTTTTTCCCCTCCCGCCCTCTCTCTCTCTCTCTCTCTCCCTCTTTTTCTCTCTCTGTCTCTCGCTCTCGTATTGAGCCGACTCTAATAACCACTGTGGTTTCTAGAATTACACTGCTGTCTGTGTGCCTCTCATTACACCAGCAGAAGCCCCCAGTGCTCGCTCTCTCTCTCTCTCTCCCTCCCTCTCTCTCTCCCCATAGTAGGCAGAATAGAGCTCTGGGCAGTTTTTAATATTAATATCCTGGTCTGGCGTGGCAGTAATGATATTAGGGAGCTGACGGAATTCTCCATCCAGCTGGACGTGTTAATTGAGAAGGCAGGATTTAAAGGCAAAGTTCACGTTTGTGCAGATGGTGAGACAATACTGGATGGCCAACCCAGGTCAGTGTCAGTCCCCCAGCCATACCTTAATGGCTGCAGCTGATTCGCCCCCACCCCAACCAGCCCAGCCCACCCCTCCTCCACCCCGATGAAGTTTGACGTGCGCAGGTCCCCGAGGTGCAGAGAGGTCTTTCGGGGTGCGTGCTACTACCTTGGTGCCCTTGACGGAGGACTGTATTTTCCACTGGATACATAATGACATCAATTACCAAATTTCCCTCATTTCATCAGCACAACTTTTTTTTTATCCGCAGAAGGGTGATCTTGCCTCATGCTGTTGTTGTTTGTCATATCACTTCAATAGCGCACCATCTTGAATAAATAAACAGACACATGTGAAGTCAAAATAAACTAACCATATAACTATGGCTCGAGGAGGAACAATTTAATTGGCACATCTACCAAAGTTCACGAAGATCACCATCAGGTTGAGGTTAAATAATAATAAAAAAAACTGAAATAACACAGGAGGTACTACATCAAATAAATACCTTTCATTAAAGGCAATTTAGAAAGCACTCCCAGTGGCCATGCATGAAGGCACCTCAGCCCTGCTCGCCATATCTCTGCACCGATCTCTTTCACCTACTTCAGTCAGGGACCACTAGGAGTTGCTCTAATACAGTGAGGATGGTTGCCCCCAAGACAGACACCTACGAGTGGCTCTCTCCTGCCGTGTAGTTACCTCTCAGAGCACATTAGAGCAGGCAGGGACTAATGTCCTCCGAGCCCCACGCTACAGGACACAGTTTATCTCCTATAAACTACCTGTCCCCTCTGCCTGTGTACCTGTCCAGACAAATAAAGCTGCAGTAGGGGGTTGTGTGTGTGTGTGTGTGTGTGTGTGTGTGTGTGTGTGTGTGTGTGTGTTTCTGTCCATGTGTGTGTGTGTGTGTGAGAAAGAGAGAGTGGTAGAGAGAATGAGAGAGAGAAAATAAGTATAGCTATAGAACAGTTTGGTTAGATATAGACAAAAGTATACTGCTTTATGAAATGCAGTGCAAATATGCATGGATGTATGCTTTTAAATGTGGCCATCTCTGCTACCTAGGACACAGGGGCAAAGCCATGGGAAAGAGAGGCAGGAGAGCTCACAGGAGGATATGAGGATATGCACACCATGAGAGAGTGAAACACTGATCTCCTGTACTGTCACTGGAGCCCAACTAGGAGACAGATGGAGTCCCACAGGAAGGACAGACACTGTCAAACCAAACATTTACATCAAATTATGGTGGCCACGGCCGCTCTTTAGCACCCAGCCCAGCGCAGCCCAGCCCCCCCCCCCCCGGCCCCGGGTCGGCACCGGAAAGCAGGTGTCTGCCTAATAATTTGGTCAAAGATCAGCGAGTTAAAGGTTGAGGCCAGGGCCAGCGAGGGAAGAGGTCAGGCCTGGCGATAGGAGAGTGGTGAGACCTGATCTCCCCGAGTCTGCAGCAGCCAAACCTCAAGGTCATCCATTAGTGATCCGGCCCGGTGGAGCCACAAGGCCCCCACAATAAATTTACGGCACACCCTTCACCCTTTTAACACTCCGATTGGGGGGGAGGCCGCTCCCCAGAGAAAACGGCCATATTGCATTATTAAAGCGACAAAGTCATTGACAGCTAGTTGGCTCGATCGGGTTTGCTCTTTCCAATCAGGGCCTTTGATGCAGCCATGGGTGGGGTGGGGGTGACAGAGAGTTCTGTCTTCATTGTGGTCTATCGGAAACACGCCACTGCTAAACAGCCCCTCAGAAGAGTGACCGAGGCGGATATTTATCATAGTGTGAATTATCATAGGAAACTGCCTCGGAGTTGAATAACTAATAAATTTGAAAGAGATTGGATCTTCCATTTTAATTATTCTTGTGGAATACTTTAATATCAAAGAATCATCCCTGTGGCCTTCTGTGGTTGACTGCGAACATGCGGGTGATAGTGTCAGTGCCTGACCAAAATTGTAAAAGAACACTGAGTTATGACTGATCATTATCTTCACTTTTCAGGCGGTGTACAAAAATCCCCAGTTTAATGTGACACTTTCTCCCTTTTTTAATAAGAAGGGGGGATGTCGAGCCAGCGAAGGGAGAAGTGGAAATGTCATGAGTGTCAACCACTCCCTTTAAATAGGAGCCTCCCCTGATCCCACGCCAGCTCTCTTTCTCGCTCAAACCTTTCACAGGTGTCAAAGCGCCGCGTCAAAAAAGAAATTAAAGTGACATGGTGTTGGCAGGAGTAAAAGACATTCCGGATTCTCACCCTGGCTCTGGACAGCGGGGGAGCCTTCACCTCGCTTGAAACAAAGGCTCTAATGAATCCAGTAACACCTGAACTTTCCTGGCGAAGGGGACTTTTGACCGCGACCGGCCCTCTCGGTGTCATTAATAATGGGATCTCGCGTCGGACCGGCGCTGATTCTTCATGGCCGGCTCAGCCTCTCCCCGGGCCTATCATTTTGACACGGGTTAATTTTGCCTCTTGCTCCTGGAGACATGGCCTCCCAGGTGTTGCACCTGTGTAAGGCCACTGTCTCTCTTTTGTCAAGTCTCTCTTCCTTAAATAACCCGATAACTACAGAGATCACAACGTGTCACATTAACCCAGCACAGCTCAACTTAATTTACTGCAAATGCATGAACAGCCACTGGCTGAGTCTAGAGGAAAGAGTGGCAAATGAGTGTGGCTACGGCTGGGGTTATCATGGGGAAAGTGATCTGCCTAGTTATGTATGATATATTTACAGTCCATTTCTTTAAGCCACACTATCATGTTCCTGTCTTGATATGTGTTAAGAGCTCTCTTAAAGGTTCTTAAAGGCTTACAGTAGGTGCTGATGTGGTGTTGTGACTTCATTCTCTTTCTCTACAGTCCCAGTGAGCTAGATTTCGAGAAGCATTTTGTTCAAGAACAGTAGATTTATCATCTACTTTATCTGTATATTAGTACATGTGTAAAACCCTGTTGAGATGACAACACATGGTTGCAATGGAAGAATCAGTTTAAAAAACTGTTTTTGTTGGTCAAAATGTTCAGCTTGTCAAGTCATTATTATCATCTACATGGATGCTTCTTGCAAATTACACTGCTACTAGTTTGGAAATTAGACTGATACATTTCACTGTTTCTCAAGCTCTGTTGAATTCCCCTGACATCATTACTAAATTGTACTGATGTCACCAACGTATTAAGACAAACTTCACTGTGCCATCTGTTGGTTTCCTTTTCCTTTTCAGTGTAGTCATTGAAGACTCCTTTTTGGGCCACATGACAAACCACAAACGTGCTCATTGAAACTCACTAGAATCTCCAATATTTGGGTATTGGTTCAGATCCAAATTTATGATACCAAATCTGTAGTTAGCTGTTTGATATATTGACAAAATTAGTAAGTATTTTCTGGTTGTTTAATGCGGGATTGAACAGCTTGTTATTTTAACAATTAACCCCAATGCAAAAATGTAAAAAACAACATCTGTGTGACATTCCATTTTCAGATGTAGGTTGCGTACATCAGTCAGTTTTGTAAGGTTGCAAAAAATTTATTTGAGATATACGGAATATCTGGTATGGAGTTAAAGCAATAATGAACTGTAGATTGAAAACTGTGTTGTCTTGTTCAGTAATCAAAAATGCAATAAAATTATATTCATGAAAAAATACTATTACAGTTATCTAAACATAAACAGGGGGTGACATTTTTTATGAAACTATAGAAAATCATGGTGTGATGGTAAACAATGGATAAAATATGTATTTCACATGATTAGTAGGACACAAGGCAACAAGTGCATAGATGTCCAAGCACTAACTTGATGCTCTATTATACTGCATAATGCTTCACCCCTGCTGGTCCTCATAAGGTAGACCGAGAAAGTTGTCTAGTTGCACTAGTTAATTAGAGAGCATAATATAATTTATGTCTATGTTGCACTAGTTAATTTAAGAGAAATTCTGGAAGAAATCTAGTCCAGACATGAATATAATTTATGTGTTATCTTGTTGGATGAATAATCCAATAAAAATTGAAAAATAAATAAACATGAAAAAAGTACACAGGCTTGATGCCAGTTTCACACACACACATGAATGTATCTCTCCTCACACACACACATACATACGCACACTCCCTCACTCTCTCTCAAGTATTGGAGGGAGCTGCACCTCTCTGTCTGTCTCTCTCCTCCCTGATAGCCCACCCTCTGTGTGGATGGCTGGTGGCTCCTTTGTGAGGTCTCCACTCACACTGTTCCATCCCCACCATCACGCAGACTGGCTTTCAGCGCAACAATCACTACTCAGGCCTCAAAGAGCAACCCCTTGCTCCCATTGCCAGCCAATTAAGGGCCATCTGGGCTTAGACTACACACAAGAATCAAATGTATATCTATAAATTATACGGAGATAGATAGATCGATAGATAGATAGATAGATAGATAGATAATCATTTTTTATTTTAATAACTACAGTAGAAGACAAATATCCCCTACAATATATAAAATTCCTTCCCTCTGAAAAAAAAAACATTGTGTAAGTACAAGTACAGTTTTTTTTGTTCCTATTCATTCATTTTTTATTTATTTTGTCCTGTCGTCTTTCTTTTTTTCTTTTTGTTTCTCCTGGTGAAAATCACCTGAAAGCATGAAGCATGGGGGCTGGTGCATATTCCCAACACGAGTTAGTGACGCCTGGGCCCGAGCACCCCTCTCGTGTTTGCTGTGTGATTTCTGATGCACTCGGGGTCGCCCGGTCCCAGTGGCGGTGGCGGGTGGGGAGGAGAGCAGCAGGGTTCAGGCCATGGGTCAGTAGAGCCTCAGAAGTGGCCGGCCAACTCTCTCCTCAGGGGGAGGCTGCTTGGAAAGGGGTGGTTTGTGGTGGAGGGGTGGATGGGTGGGAGGGGTGTGGGGTTGGGGGTGGGTGTGTTGGGGATCGTGACAGATTTGCTGGTGTTTTCTCAAGGTCCGATGAACCCTGCAGCAAAGACTCGGAGCAGGGATGTATAAAGAGAGAGAGAGAGAGAGAGAGAGAGAGAGAGAGGAGGAACTCTTTTCACAGAACTCCAAAAGAAGGGGGCGGCTGACTGGCTGGAAGGACTCCAGGTTGCCTCAAGACAAAACAACAAAAATCCTCCTGCCTCAACCTCATGGTGGCACTGCCAAACCTCATTTCCCTCTGCCAGGACCCACACCATGGACTGGGGATCGGGGCATTGGTGCTGGGGGTTGAGGGGCAAATCACATGCATGCACAGCAGTGGTATCTTTCTTTCTCTCTCTCTCTCTCTCTTTCTTTCCGGGTCTCAGAATCATCAACAGTCAAGTAGCATTTGCTGACGGGGGAAAAAAACAGGCGTGGGTTGGGGGAGGCATAGGCCACAATCTTCTCATTTTATCATCAACGATATGATTGGTTAACTCCAGCCTTAATCAAGATGGCAGCCCCACTGGCATGGCAAGGTCCAGCTGTGGCAGGGGCTCGGAGGGTCAGTCCCTCTCTTCCCCGCCTGCTCGGCCGTGGGCTGCACATCAAGAGGGGCCGTGCTGCGCTAGCCACTGATCTGAGGGCAGACCAGAGTCACTACTTCTCAGTGCATCACTGTGACCGCAGTGATGATGGGTTATTCAGACCCAGTGATTTTTTGCCCTACCAAAGAATTAACCTCAACAGCGAGCAGGCAATTGCCCACCTGCAAAATTGGCCCAGGGGCACTTTCTGCCCGGTTAAAAAAAAAAAAAAAAGACTTATGTAACACATTCAGCCACCGTGTCTGGTTTGTGTTTGACTTGTTTTTAATTTGAGCAAGTTCACATTGTTTCCTGTATTCATTTTTTACAGACCATATTTTAAAGATAAGTAGTACAAAGCTAGAAGGCCTCCCGGCGGAGAAATATGTTTTTATTCATGTTGATTAGAATAATACTGCAGGAGATCATTATAAACCCTGCAAATGCTCTTATTTGTCAACTTTACAGATTATGTTATAGCATAAACAGTATAAACCACAGCCCACAGTTGCAGCCTTTTTACTATATTTTGATGGAAATGCATTAAAGCAGTTCAATGACAGTGAAAATTCACTCCACTCCAGAAAGCTTTTCCCCCCTCTGATACAGGCTATATAACCCTATTTCAGTATTGTAAAGCCTCAAAAAAATAATTTGAGTGCCAAAACCTAGGTAACACTAATCCCATTGAGAAGAGAAAATAGGCCCTTCAAATCCCACATAAGTTGTAGAAATAAGAGAGAGAGAGAAAGGACTGAAAATACTATTTAGGTTTTTTTTAAGCCTTTGCTTTCCCTTATCAAAGGGTTTAATGTCTTTCAGCACATTGTATTCCATCCTCTAGTAACACTTCCTCCTTCATTTCAACCACAGGCAGTTTCCTTTTATGGTATTATTTGGAATATAAAGCATTTGTGAAAAGATTTTCATTTTTTACCTTACTATAAGGCACACACACACACACACACACACACACACATCCCCTCCACAAACCGGTCCTCCCTCCTATAGCAATTTTGTCAAAAGTTGAAAATGTCTTGATTTAGTTGTCTGGCTGTTCCGGCCGGTGTCCCCCCGCTGTGCTAATGTGGATGGGACATCCCGCTGGGCACCAAAGAATACCACTTCACGGCAGCCGCAGAGCTGGCAGCTCTTATTTATGGGGCTTGCAAAATGAATGGGTATTAGTGTCCAAACATTTCACCATGCTCCTGCAGTCGAACACAAAAGCCACTGATTTCCAGCAAATCTGCACTTATTTCATTCAAGGGGACTATGCCAAAGAGAAAGAGATGGAGAGACAGAATGAGAGGGAGAGAGAAAGAGAGAGAGGGAGATAAAGAAAGAGAGGAGAAGAAGGGAAAAAAACATTTATAATGACTTAAAAGACCTTGGAAAATAAAGAATAGACTTTGCTTTTACAAAAGCAGCTGGATAGGAGCGAAATCGAGCACAAAAGACACCTCAATTTCACTGCACTACTGCAAAAGTTAAAAGGGTAAAGGGATGGAGTGTGGAGCTCTCTCCCACTCCGGAGGTCTCGGCCCTCCTACCCTCACCCTCCCACAGGCGCTGAGATGCTCTCGCCAAGGATGATGTCAAAGCAGCCAGAATCACGCAGCGGTTTGTATACACATCTAATCTGCCGTTTAGTTTCTCTTTCTTTTTCACTTTTTTCTTTTCCAAATATAGTTTGACACGCCATCACATAAAACAACAATTAAAGTTGTGACTTGTGACAGTGGAGAACACTTTGTTTCAGAGACGAGATGATGCGGGGCTGACAGGGTTGCGTATGTTTGCAAACCTGATGGTGGGTGGCTCTGGTTCAGAGCTGGCCCAGAAGCGGCACCCATCCTGAGGCTCTGTGCCAGCACAGGGCCAGATCTGCAGCGATTTATCTGTCCTTTCGTAGGCTCCCACGCCCGTCTCTGGTGTCCAACAGCTTCGCCGCCGAGCCAAGATGCCGTGGCGCGGCACACACACCTCATCTGTCATCTGTGGCCCTCTGCAAACATGGAGCGCTGACATTTGGAGAAAAAACTCTGGCATTCACCCTGGCTATGGATTTTTTTGTTGATTATAGCTTTCTGTCTCTGAAGATTGCACGTATTATTGACTGCCTGAGTCTGCGACTATTTGCACAGCTTTGCTGTCCCTGGGCTCCAACAGTAATGTCCAATGGCTCCATCCCTGGCTCTCCTTTTCGCTTTATTTTCTCCATCTCTCTCTCTCTCCATTTTAAATCTATTTTTTCTCATCTCTCTGTTAATTCCTCTCATTCTTTTTCCCCCCCGACGCGATGTGCTCTGTCCATTCGCTGTGCCACTAGAGACCAGAGTGTGTGTGACACTGTGGTCAGCGATGTCACTAAGACTGGGGTCTGATACAGTTGCTGCCCCTTAGTTCAATGCCCCCTGGCCACACTATGCCATTAATCCCTAATTCTGTGTGGCAGCACTGTTTCGCCGGCTGCATAATAGCCCATAGGTTAAAGTTCTGCTCCTTTTAGTTTGAGTGTGTACGTATTTCCGAGGGCTGCCATCTCTTATACAATGTGGGAGGTGGGATTTTTTTGGTTGTTTTTCTTCTTTATTTACCGCTTCTGCTCTTTTTGAACCCTGCACCCCCCCCATCCCTGTTGCTGCCTTCCTTGCCTGCGGCTGGAGGAGGGTTCGCCGTGGCATCTCTCCTGCAGAACCAGCCGACGTTTGGAGGGTCACTGGAGAGGGACTCGACTTAATGGGTCAACGTGAGTGAGCTCCTCCCCAGCTCCGGGGTCCGTAAATGTGTGTGTGTGTGTGTGTGTGTGTGTGTGGGAGGAAGGGGAGAGCAGAGCAGGGGTATATGAGTGAGCCACGGAGCCCCCCATTATGGCCTGACCTCCTCTCCACGCTGGGGCGGCTCCTGGCCCTGAGACGCTGGGGCTCATTAAAGCGGCGGACGCTCATCCCCTGGATTAGTCCTCCACACAGCACACACAGCACACAGCACACACAGCACTCTCCTCACCAGCGTCACACACCATACCGCTTTCCTCCCCCCTTCACTGAGCGGGCGTCGGGGTGGGCTGGGGTGCAGCTGGGGTGGCAGGGAGGAGACCGGTGGAGAGCCACAGGGAGACTTGGGGGTCAGGGCTCCATCTCTGAGGTGGTGGCTTCCTATAGAACACCGCTACCCAGATTGCGGTAAACACACAGATGCGTAAGCGCACACACACACACACACACCACTGATCAGTGCCTCCACAACATATATACACTTCCATGCTCTATATGTGTGCTCCCATGAATGCACACGTGGCCACACATGCTGTGTACACATACGGCTGGGCACTCATACATAAATGCATCCGCATATGTACACAGCATATGGGGTTTTACGGTCACGTTAAAAAGCTATCCAAGGGAGTGTTTCAAGGACATCGCTGATCTGGTCATGCATGCATGCTTTTCCTTTTCTCCCATTGCCATTCTTATACACACACACACACACACACACCATCCCAGGACCTCCAACCCAGTCCGACCCCTCGCCTCTTGGCCTTCAGTTTGATTTGCCCAAAGTTTGACTGCGTTTAATGTGCGCTGGTGCGATCCTTTTACTCGATTCACCTTGTTTTGAAAGCGCAACCCCATTTAGCGCGGTGGCCCTGACACCTACGACACCAGTCACTGCACAGCCGCCGAGCGCAGGTTGCCGAGAGTCCAACGGGGGGAGAGAGGCTGGATGAATGAGGGAAGAGGAGAAAGGGGAGGAGGGCGACGGTGGTGATGGCGGTTGTCGCGGTCCAATAGGTCAAAGCCTCTTCAGGTAGTGGGGGCATCCAAACAGAGCGCCATTCTGAAAAGCCACACTTCTATTTGCCCTTAACCACTGGGATTTTATTCATATTTCATAGCGCAGTAGGAAAGAGCTGGATGTGTTCCTGCGTTTGTTTGTGCTGCACTCGACGTTGTGGAGAGCATGCATGGTGCTTACGTGGGGGCATCCATTATGATTTTTTGCCTGTACATCCGTCAAGGCATTCTCTATTATGTGACTCTTGTTCAGCTAGTTTGCAAAGAAAGTCACTCAGTATAAGCATAGTGAAATCTTGGGTTCAACACACCTCCACCCTTGTACTGGTTTAGCTGTTTGTATAATATGAATCTTGATGAGCCATAGATTCCCAATGAATTTTAGCACCTTTAAATTGTTGGTTGTAATGGCACAGAAAGTGTCAAGAAATCATATCTAATTATAAGTGTGAACAACGCCAAGTGATTTGCATGTCTAGTGAATTCACAAATGTGTGCCATGCCGGCTCCTAATCAACATCGCTTGATCACGGGCAAGTACAAATCAAAAAGGTGTTAATGAAGAAATAATGATACGCTGGCCCTTCCCATTCAGATGAACTAAACATCAATCTCATTCCCTCCTCTGCCTGACAGCATAATCCAATTGGCTGTGAACCTCAAGATATAATGAAGAGAAAATGGAAGATAATAACAGGAAAATACAATGGAACTATTTAAATGTTTTTCTTTTTCCTAAAGCACGCCTGATTGATCCTACACCGCAGTTTGATACTAGGCTATGGCAGACTCCAGACTGTAGAATATAACATGAGAGGTAAAGTCTAAGAAATCTATGAAAAATGCTCGTTTGAGAAAGAAAACCCCTTGAAGTACATTTTTTTTTACCTAGTAGTTTTCATTTTTGTATACCAGGGACCAAATGACATGAGTAATTAATTTGCCTCTGATGCAACCCAGAAATTCTTTTGGAAAGCTGTCCGAGACGGAAAGAGGGAGAGACAGAGAGTGAGGGAGAGAGAGAGAGAAAAGAGAGGGGACAGAGGGAGGAAAAAAGAAGTGAAACTGTGTAACAATGCAATTAAACTCTCGTAATGAGGTCAGACACCAGCTCCAGTGCAAGTGATATCATTGCGCAGGCCGAGGCGGTCACTGCTGCAGCCCATGGCATCACAGGAGGATTACTCCCCTCTGCTCCTGGGTGATGGAGGTGGTGGTGGTGGTGGTGGGCTGGTTGGGGGGGGGGGGTTGGGGACAAAGCTTTTCCCCAGCCTGACCTCGGGCAGCCAGTCTGCGGGGCTCCGTGCGGCCCATCACCCTGCTAACCCCCACCGCGGTCTGGTGCCAGTGGCACTCCACCCGGGGCCGGCGGAGAAGCCGAGGCACTGAGCCGGGAGCGCCACGTGGGAAGAGCCCAGTCGGGGCTCTCACAGAGACAGGCCGGCACCAGAGCCCCACGGCCCAGCCGCCCCGCACGCTCATCTCCCTGCTCACTGTACACCACTTTGGACAGCTTGTTTCAGGGGAGAACAAAGGGCGAACTGTGATGAGTTTGCAACCCCCTCGCAAGAAAAAGGAGAACAGTAATTTGTTGAAAATAAATAACCTCGGAAGGAATGTGCTAGTTGGTTATTTTATTATTGAGTGTCCTGGTGCTTTTGAAAATAAAAAAAAGTTACTTGGCTTGAAGGAAGAAATAGCTGAGATTGATGTAATTTGTTATAAGAAAAAAAAACTGGAATCATTAAATGGACAATTAGACATTTGTCTAATCCTCTTTTCTCTATGTCGCGACTGGTCCACAAATTCCCAAGCAAGAGTCAGCCTAATTTGTCTTTTTTGGGGGTTCTGTGTGTGTGTGTGTGTGTGTTTGGTGCCATTCGCCTTCCTTTTGTCTCTAAAGATTACTTTGAGGATATCATTATGACATTTGCCAGCAAGGAGAATTCTTCTGTTCTAATTTATATCAATTAGTGGGGGGACAGTGATTCAACCTGACAGCACACTCTGGCCTCTGCCGGACTCCGGGCCGTGGCGAAGTGGCTTCAGCTCTACTATGCAGCCAAAAGCCAGAGTTTTTTCCCCTGTTTTTTCCCTCTCTTTTATTCCTCCATCCCCCCACCCCCTCACTTCCTCCCTTTCTGTTGTTCATTCCACTACAAGGAGTTCCGGCCAGTGAGGAACAATGAGTGCCCGGGCTGGTACTTTGATAATTAGTTATTGATTGAGAACAATGGCAAGGCGCGCCACCGCCAAAAATTACCCCGACGCCAGTGGGTCGCAGCACCGGGGGCACCCATCAAGAGAGCAAAAAAACAGGGCTGCAACATATCTGACTCTCCTAATAAGATACCCCTTCATGTTGACCTCCCCCCCTCACACACACACACACTCACACACACACACACACACACACACACACACACACACACACACACACACACACACACACACCCCCCCCCCCCTCCACTCACCATGATATTCTCTCTCTTACCCCTGCAGCATGTTGGTGTTTAGACAACGTAGGGTCAAACATATTGATGCTTGTGCATAAATGAACACCTGATGAAGGTGCAATTAGAAGGAACGCCCCCGCCACAGGCTACACACGTCGCCTTATGCTGGCACATCTGGTGCCCGCTTTGTTGGCACTGTTAAGGCGGCTTGTGTGTGTGAAATCGGCAGGTATGACCACGGGGCGATGGCTTTAAGCTGTGGTAAGCATGACTGTTTCCAAAAATATGCTAAGAGTAATGTTCTATTCATGATTGCGGTCAGTGATGTACTGTTACTTGTCACCATTACGACATTTAATCCTAAAACTTCTCCCAGCTATTCTTCTTTAATGTACTCAGACTTGCGCTTGCGTCCCTCATAAGAACACTAACTGCATTATTCCTGCCACATGAGAACAATGTGCCAAAAAACACCACCCTTCCACATATGCATCAGGCACAGTATGTGTGAGTTTTGTGTGTGTGTGTGTGTGTGTGTGTGTGTGTGTGGGTGGGGACAGTCATACAATATACTCCACACTTTGCGAGAGGAAGCTAGTTAAACCCAGGAACAGCCTGCCTGCCACTACTGTTGCTCTTTACTGGAGTACTGTTCTCCCCCTCTTTGTCAGTATGCTTCCACCTTCTCTGCGTAGTGCAGCCCACATGGCAGCCGGTCCATTTCCAGCCATCCCACCCTCCCTCCCCACCGCCCTACACATACAGGAAGCTGTCAGGTGTGTCATCTGTATGTCTGTTCCTGTGTGAAATAGCAACCCTGCTCCCCACCCACCTTCTCTCACACACACACACACACACACACACACACACACACACACGCTGAGCCCAACCCACGCCCTGTAAAGACGCACCTGGCATTAAAGTGGCGGGGCGTCGGAGCGGGCGTAACAATGGCGGCCTGTCAGGCTCGACAGCAGGCCGTGGCTCTGGCACCGCCGCGCTGACAGCCAGGGCCTCAGAGGCTAAACTGCTTTGCTGGAACTAATTAAACAGACGAAATTACGACATGAATATGCAGATGTTGTTTACATTTTACCATATGGTATTATTTCAGGTAATAACGAGCAGGAGAGGCCTGCCTGCCTGCCTCCTCCTCATCATCATCAACAACAGCAGAGGACGGACGAGACGAGATGAGACGAGACGAGAACAGCTCCAGACCGTCAGGAGAGGCTGGGCGAACAGCGGAAACACGTAAACAAAGGAGGACTATTGTGCTTGTGTGCTAAATGCAGTGTTTTCCTAACCACAAAAGGCCTTGATAAAAGTACAACACAGCAATAGTAAGACAAATATAACTTTATAATGATGAAATCTAAAACTTTAACAAAAGAGTTTCCATTAGATAGATTAAGATGGATCTTACGGCCTCTTAAATTCATTATCTACACAATAACGGAGGTAAAGTATTGCCATGGCAATAAGCTTTTGAATAATGCAAATCCAAACATCCAGGCAGAGATAATTGACCTTGTGCCCACCGCACCCAGTGAAGCCGAGCTCAAGTTGTGCTGCTGTTGAATTTCTCTCTCTCTCTCTCTCTCTCTCTCTCTCTCACACACACACACACACAATCCCCCTCTCCTACTCACAGCCCTGGCCCTCCCCTTGGCAGGTTCTGCACTCGGAGCGCTCTGTGCGTTTGCCTGCACATGGTTCTCATTCCCATGGAAGAGGGGGCTGCTGGGAGGTTAAGAGGGAGAGGGCCATGCGGGCAGCACCAAGTGAGCGGAGCCGGGATCACGAGGAGGCGGAGGAGAGGAGAGGAGGGAGGGGGTGAGGGGTGCAGGGCGCGGGGCAGCTGTAGAGGTGATGGCGGGTGTAATTGTGCCCGCTGTGTGAATAGGGCGGGGGCCGGGAGCGCCGGGTTGAGGAGCAAGGGGGAGACGAAAGAGGGGAGGGGACTCCTCAATTACCTGTGCTCCTCCTGACCCTAACTCCCCTTACCGCACACACACACACACACCACACCCCCCCCACAATCCCTCTCTGGACTGATGCACCAACTAAGGGGCTCACCCTCCCCCCTCTCCTCCTCCTCACACACACACACACACACACACACACACACACGGCCTGCCATTCAAACCTGGGCCGAAATTGCAGTGTATTTTTCGCTTTCACAGCGCCCGCAAACTTTTATTTCATTCTATGTTTCCACTGGGGTCACGTGCACTTTAGCACAACCCCTCATTATTGCTCAATTTATATTCACACTGTGGCGCTCTCTTTCCCCGTAGTATGTCATAAATTCATTAAGTCATTCATGCTAAATATATTTCCTATTTATGCAGCATGTGTACCGGCCTATTTATAGCTATTTATCTGCAACCCTCATTATGTTGAAGCGGTAAAATATTTCAAACGGAGTTCATAGGCATTCAGTTCATCAGCAAATCTTTTCCCATCTTCGGATACGGTTGTGTTTTGCTAAACACTGAGCCAATTTTGCTCGTTCGCGCCACCCCAAACATGTGATGGGAGTCTGTCAGTTGCGTGACGCGGCCTTTCCCACTGAACTGGGACCTGTGCTGCAGCCCCTACGGTTTGGGTCACAGGCTGCTGTTGAATCAATACTCTGCAGACGTGTGATGTCTTAATACACCCGGCGCGTTGTCCAGACAGGAAAGCTTGGCGTGTTGGAGGAGGGCTACAGCTCCAGGCATTGTGCAGCTGTCATTCGCGGCCACTCAAAAGCAGATGAAGCTGTCAGATTATTAATACATTTCTAGTGACAGCCAACCTCCTCCCACCCCTGCATCCCCTCCCCTCCCAAAACACTTGCATCTCTATGGTACACACACACACACACACACACACACACACACACACACACACACACACACACACACACACACACACACACACACACTCACTCAAAAGGAAATAGAAAAAAGAATATGCTAGGACTCAAAGAGAAGGGACACGAGGTTGGACACTGGGTCGGAGGCCAAATACATTTTGAAAAGCAAATTCTGTTTTTTGTTTTTTAGAAGCTGTCGCTTCCCTCCACCATGGGCAGGCCATTCAAACAGGCCTCTTGGTCTGAATTGGCAACAGCTTTCAAAGTGCTTGGCAGCCCGATGATCCTTGGGAGCCGTCGAGGAGGCTGACGTCTCTGTGTGTGTGTGTGTGGTTGCAGGGTCACATCGGGCGCTGACTCCGAGGACCCGCGTGCTCAGTCGCCGTGCCGTAAGTCAGTCCCTCAAACCCCCGCATTACAATCTGAAAGGAGGCCTTGGGAGACTGAAGGCATTCCGCACCCCCCATGGCATTGGCTTTCTCTCAACTTCATGCTCTCTCTCTCCCTCATTCCCTCTCTCTCCCTCTCTCATGACAGTTTTCTCTGAAACTACTTTCTCTTTCATGTTTCTTCTTTCTCTTCTCTCACTCTCTCCCTCCCTCACGTCCCTTTTCTTTCCCTCTCTCTTTTGTCGATGTTGTCATCGCCTTCTCCTCCATAAGAATATTTAACGGCGAGCTGTCAGACCCGAACACACTGGATTGACGGAGCGAAGGAGGCTGTTGCAGTCATGGTGGGGGTTACAATTCGATTTTCTGCGCATTCACTGCTTGTTGTCTGCCAGCATTTAATGCCCATAGCTTGACGCTTTTTTGATGGATCAATTATCCATTATAACGCAAAGTGTAGCTAGAAACAAAACAAAGTGAAGGGAGACACCTGTCAACATTTTCTATTAGAGGAAGGAAATTGAAAATAAATCAGCGACAACTAATTAATCCTTCATGTCACTCTTGTGACAGCAGAGGCGAGTAAAACAATCAAAGTCTGGAATTGAAACTAAGCAGTATTGAATCAACTATCAAATTGACACCAATTAAGTGATAATTATTTTCAGATGAGATTAAAAATAGTGCTAAGAAGTTGTCAACGCACATCCATGAGTGTGTCACCGATTGGTGACTTGATAGTGTAGTGTAATGTATAAAAAGCATACGATATCCATATGGTTTACTTTCAGAGTAGTTTATCATAGACCTACAGCATGATGGCAAGAAAGGATGAGAATACATGTATAGTGTATATGTATGTGTGTGTGTGTGTGTGTGTGTGTGTGTGTGTGTGTGTGTATGAGAGAGAGAGAGAGCGAGAGAGAGTGTGAGAGTGTGTGTGTGGGTAAGATGCGTGGGAGAGACTTATCAGGACATACTCATGCCACAGCTTTCACTGGGATTACTGATGGAATAATTTACTTGGTATCATATAGACAACAAAAAAAGAGAAGGGTGGAGATGCTTCTCTTCTCTAAGGGATTCTCTCTGCTGTCTTTCAATGCTTTTATCCACACACACACCCCAAACAGAATCACCCAAGATTGCACCCACCCCCCCCCCCATCCATTCCAATGACTGTGAACCCAGACCTCATTTAGTCGAGGCAGCCCTCCGGTATACAAACCACACAAACCGGGGCTCTCTTGCATAGAGGGGGAACGTGTGAAACGGGGGTCAAGGCGCGCTCCCCTATTCCTCAGATGTGGAGGAGTAATCTGCGGGCGGCCCCCTGGTCCAGCAGGCCTCCACCCTGAAGGGATTGATGCGGTGTCAGGCCCTTTGGCTCCAGGGTCAGGCTCTCCTCTCGGCTCTCCTCTCTGACAAAAGCAGATTTCTCTCCCTCTCTATTTCTTTCTCTCTCTCTCTCACTCTCTCTCTCTCGCTCCCTCCTCTCTTTGCTGTTCCCTTCATTCTCCCCATTCCTTTCTGCCTCGGTGTTCTATTGAAAAGCATGGGCGGCGGAGGAGGCGAGGAGCACCTTAATTTAAGACGTGAATGAAACATTTTCATTAAGGCGGCAGGCAGCGAGAGAGAGAGAGAAAGACAGAATCCTGGTCTGGTCACCGACAAGGCTGAAACCCCCCTCCTGAGGTCAGCCGGTGAGCCAATGACAACTCGGCTCGTCCTGCTCTGAGCAAATGATATGTGTGTGTTCGTGTGAGTGTGTGTGTGTATGTGTGTATGTGTGTGTTCATGTGTGTATGTGTGTGTGTGTGTGTGTGTGTGTATGTGTGTTTGTGTGTACGTGTGCTTTCCCTTTGTGTATTTTCTCTCTCTCTCTCTCTGTCGCTTTTTTCTTTTTTTTCCCCCTGTCCTTCTCACTTTCTCCCGCTGTCGCCTCGCGAGCCGTGCAGAGGGCTGATTGAAATCAGCCCGATGTCAGGGCCGTCATATCTCTCCCCGAGACATAAAACATGCAGGGACATCAATAAGCAACAGGCAGGCTGACAGCTCTCCACTGCTGCCCAGCCTGATGAGCGCTCGGGACGGGAAGGTTAAGACTCTGGGGGAGCTGAGGAGGGTGGTGGTGGTGGTGGTGCTGGTGGTGCTGGCGGAGCAGAAATGCAGTTGAAGTGTCTTCTGCAGGCTTCACTGAGACCCCGGCAAGACAAGATAAAGTCTATCAGGTTATCGCCCCCGGTTCAAGTTGCTTCTCGGACAGCAAGGCCACTGGGACACAGAGGGGTATCAGGAGAGCGATGAATGTGTGTGTGTGTGTGTGTAAGAGAGAGAGAGAGAGAGAGAGGGAGAGAGAGAGAGAGAGAGAGAGCGTGAGAGGGAGAGAGAGAGAGAGAGAGAAGATGTCTACCACTGTATCAGACAGCCCTGGATATGCAATCAAACAAGCATGAAAAAGCAAAGGAGTGGCGAGAGCAGTGGTGTGTATGCCACACATGACTGACATGTGGGATCGTATGACTGAGAGCTAAATTATTAACATGGGGGAAGCACAACACAGGCCGCCTGCTGCAACAGAATAATATTTACATTCTGAGTATCTGAGTAGACAGGCAGCAAAAACAATGTATCGCTGAATAAACACACATGCTAATACACACATACACACACACACACACACACAAACATGAGTGGCATATATACATATCTAATATGTACATACATACACGTTTTTTTTCCTGTTTTCTATTTCTCTCCTCAATGCACACTCTCTCTCTCTCACACACACACACACACACACACACACACACACACACACACACACACACACAAACACACACACACACAAAAGGAAACTTGCTTATTGACAAACTCTCAAAAGGAGTTATTGCAGAGCCATCTCTAGATATGAGATGAGATGACTGGCCACTCACGGAGCTGCTGTCAGGAACACCCAAGTGAGCGCAGTGTGCAGGTGGAGGGGCCGTGGTCAAGAGGGGCCCTGGGAGCCAGTGATTAAGCCTGGACTGGAGTCAGCGCCACGGCCCCCAAAACCCCCAGCGCACAACCTGGGCGGCTAATGGGAAGGTGAAAGGGACTCTGCACAACCCAGCCTCCACACACACACACATACACATCCTTTGGCTAATGAGGGGGGACTGTGAAAAGCGCTGAGTCGCCCACCTTGCTGTACCCCGGCTGCGCCTGTGTCACTCCTGACGGTCAGCGCGAGTCCTAAATTGGAACGTGGCCGGGGGTTAAAGAAGGGGTACGCAGGCAGCCTGAGCCAAATATTATTGTTGTGGAGGAAACTGGGAGTGACTGAGCAGGAGATTGTCAGCCCCTCTTCAGCTTAACACTGCTCTGGGTTTACCTGCACACACACCTCTCATCTCTCTTATTAGGGATGATAGGGGAACTTTTTCTAAATGTGTGTGTGTGTGTGTGTGTGTGTGCATGTATGTATGTGTGTGTGTGTTCTCATGTGTGTTTGTGTGGAGCATTTGCATATAAGCCCATCTGCCTGTCAAAACTAAACACTGTTATTTCATGTCAGTGTCTGTGTGGCATATTTCTGACTCCTCCACCACCCATCCACTATACCATCCCCACCCCCAACATCCTCCTCTCTACCTCTCACTCTTCTTCACTTTCTCTTTCCTCTCTCCCTGTCTGTCTCTCTCAAGCCTCTACTCTTCCATCTGCCTCCGGTCCATTGATCTGTCTATCCAGGCATCAGTCTGTTTAACATCTGCTACAAGTTCCTCCAGCTCAGGTAACTAGCGATCTGTGTTCCGCTCACTATTGATCTACATGTCCACCTGCGCTAACAGCTGTTCCAGTGGCTCTTTTGTCAAACATCTACCTTTTAACATTCTCCCCACTTGTGCAGATCTCTTACGTTGTGCTAGTATTGTGTGTGTGTTTTTGTGTGTGTGTGTGTGTGTGTGGAGGGGGGTGTTACGTTTCTCTGCAACTTAGTCCAGGAGTCAACATTTTGGCTGACAGATTTATCTGTGTAATATAGTACAATGCAGGCTTTTTCAAGATGCTTAAAAAAGTGAAATAACAGACATAACATTAAACCATGATTGAATTGATTTGTTGCATGCCTGAACATGTTTGTGGAGCTCTCACATTTTGATTAAATCACATAGTGTTTAACAAACTTCTTTACATTTACTTTTAAAAGACCCCCCCAAAAAACCTACAGTAGCACAAAATGTGTGGAAGTTTGAAAACTCAGGAGAGACACTGACTTTGCTTAATTGAAAATGTGCCAATTTGAGACAAAACACTGACAAATTAAATTCAGCAGATTTGCCATGACCCATCATATTCATTCATGACTTTAACTTTGGGTTTGGTGCTGTCACATGATTGCTGTTGCAAACAATTAGAGAGAGAGAAAGAGAGAGAGAGAAAAAGAGAGAGAGCTGCCGATCACACATTTGCATTTTAAGGGAAATGATGAAACAAACTCAGTACCTCTGATCACATGTTGGCTACTTGTACTCCTGACTTCCTGTGATGCCAAGGAAAAACATACCTTTAAGTAGGAAGTTGTTAGACCCTTTTTAAACCCTCCGCTCATTCAAACATCAAAAGATTTCATGCATATTTAATTCAGAATTGATATTAATTTCACTTTGATAGAAATCCTGCTATTTCTGTAAAGGAATGACATTGTAATATGAAGAGGGTTCAAATATGACTGGCTGTGTGATTATGTCAATTCCAATTAAACTACTTTCACTGGAGAAATGGTACTGTAAAAAGATGAACATACACTTTTTAGCAGATTTGTGTCAGTATTATCTCCTCTCATTGTAAATGGAAGGAACAACGTGTGTGCATAAGCTTCTTCAGGTTGATTTCTGATCCGTTATTTAAGTGCCCACTTCAGGCATGTCTGTGGCACGCGATGGAAACTTTGCTTTGTGTCTTTGAACGAGTGGGTTGGTGTTTATGTGCTAATGTAATCGAGCGAGGACCGACATGTGGGTGAGGGAGAGAGAGAAAGAGAGAGAGAGAGAGAGAGTGGACAAGGGTGAGAGACAGAGGGAGCGAACTGGCACCTTAAAATCTATTTAGAAATTTACCTTGGCAGGCTTACACTGCCAGTAGGAAACACTGTTGCAATTTTAATTTGCTCTTTTGTAATGACGGGGCGTAGGTTAGTTAATTTCAATTTCTGATTTCAAAAGCTATCAAATACCGCTCAGATGAGAAATCAATTTTCTCAGCTGCCCTGGCTTTGTGGCACAAAAGCCGCTCCCCATTGGTGGACGGCTGATCACATGACCCAACCAGGGATTAGTTCACTAGGCCCATGTTGCAGCCACCTCAATTACAGGCTGCCTCGTGTAATTTACCTTTATAACATCTAATTCTCAGACAGAACTCATATTTAATTCATGAAAGCTTCCACAAGAGTAATTGTAAAATAAATTGCCATAGAAAATATCAATTTGTGACTACACTTTATATTTGGTATGCTAGTGGCATCCGGTAAGGTGTCATACCCCTTTCATTTGTGGTAAACAAAGGAAGAAGTGGTAAATGCAACTCCAGGCTGATTTCAGAGAAAAAAAATATTATTATAAAAAAAACACACCATTTCCAAAATGTCTACTTGAGAATGAAAATAACAGGAGGGACAATCAAACCTCCACTCTTTCTTGATTAACATTGCCGCCGTGCAACGGCAAGGTACCATTTCCTATGACCATTGGCTATGCTGGTAAAAGCTAAATCATATGCTTCATATCAGGACGGCTATCATTGTTTCTCAGAAGGACTCCTCTTAGTGACAGTAAAGACAGCTCGTCTCAGCTGGGTGTGAAAAGTGCAGCAATAATTTCATCTTTATATGTTTAAAGTGTTCTTTTAAGAGATTAGAGACAGTATATTCACTCTGTGCAATGATTAGTAAACAACTCCATACAAACAACTTAGCTAATATATTCATTATTGTAAAATGAAATAGTTTTATCATGAAGCATGTATCTCTTTAGTGCATGCAACGTTGAACATGAGCATGGTGAGGGTGGGTATTTATCATTGGGTTTACTAATCGGTTTACTAATAAATAACAAACTGTGGCTTGAGATCAAACATATGAGACACAGTTAACATATTACTGGTACACAGCCCATAGGCTACTGCTGAAAAAATCAACCTATTGAATAGTGAAATAGTCAAATTACAGCTGCAAATATCAAATGACCGCACCGAAAAAGAAATCATGAACATTTTAACAGTCTGAACTATCCCATCACATAATCATGAAGAGAATTGTACACAATACTTTAAGAAGGATTATTTATTCACAAAAAGAAAGGAAGAAAAACAACATATTGTATATAAAATGGCAAATCCTGCAGTCCAGAACAAAGGCATACTGTAGATAGAATGGCAAGAGAAAAAAATTGTCTTTGTGACAGATGTTTCTGAATCTGTGCATTATACAAACTTCACCATTCTGTCACGCCATCTCTTCACCACCCCCGTCTATAATTATTTGACAGTAAGGTTATTCTACATTGTTTCCATGGTGACTGTTTGGGTGAGGCCTACTCCAAAAGCCCCCCTCTGCTGTCATCTCTTCACCTAAAAGCTTTGTAATTGCTCTCATTTGCATACTACAATTAAGTGTGTTAGCTCACAGCTAGACAAATCAAGCCCTCCTCTAAGAAGTGTGGATAGTATTATTATATCATCAGTGCACATCAAAATTTACATTGACAAGCTTTCTTTACCACCACTGAAATATAATTCAATGCGTATTTTAGACGGCAAAACCAAATCTATATGTTGCCAGATCTCTGTATGCTCGCTATTGATCAGATAATGGTTCATGTCAATCAAAAATTAAAAAATGCATAGAACAGCACAATAATTTATAATTAATTATTTTTAAAATTATGCTAGGATCAAGTAAAATATTTTGATTGTAATGATTTCTGAAATTTGCACAGTATACAATTCAGATCAAATAGGCTACAACATCTCTCCATTTCATATTCGGGTAAATAATATAATTTGTGAGTATTACTGTGTTAATAATAATGATGGCCTACAATCAAAATTGCACTGATGTGATAGCCATGTAAATTAAAATGATCCTTAAAATCATGTTATCTAAAGAGCAAAAATAGTGTATTATTATTATTATTATTATTATTATTATTATTAGTAGTAGTAGTAGTAGTAGTAGTATAATTATTCTTATTCTTATATGGTCATTGCTATTATATAGTATTGCTGTATTGTTAGCATAATTATTGTTATTATTATCTGTACATTTATGTATATATATATATATATATATATATATAGGCACATTAAATGCATATGTATATGCATTTAATGTGCCTTTTCCCAATGTGTTGCTCTGGCTGGTGTGAGAGGGGTGGACTGGAGCATGGGTACCCTGAGCTCACAACATCTGCTCACTGATGAGTTCACCAGTCAGGGGTCTCACTCTAGGACGGACTCAGCCAAGACAGACCTTTTCTTTCTCTGCATCCACTTTTGTGCCACAGTCCAGCTGGTGGTTCTGTCTATTCTGTCCCATTTGTGCAAGTGAAGTCCAATCTTGTTCTGTTTTTTTTTAAGCACTGCCTACAGTAATCCAGAGAACAAAGTACTGCAAATATGTCACGGTCACTGCATATTTTCATAAATGTAGGTTGGCTTTATAATTATCTTCGTCGGCAGACAGCTCCCGATAACTAACCCAGGGGCCTTTCTGAAACACACTGATTACTCCGCACGGCTTAAAATAATGGCTGCTCCGATGGCAGGCTGTGGTCCAGCACAAGAAGACACTGGGAGTCCCTCGGTGCCAATCTTGTCTGATATATGCAGCTGTGGTGGGGCCAGGGGTGACAGTAATAGCTGTGGGACCAGGAGACGGTCCAAGGCTCGTTTGCCTCTCGTCCAGGAATTCTCGGAATGTCAACGAGCAAGGATCACTACTGTGTGTGTCCCTGTCTCGCAGCTGAATTGTTTTAATGGACAGAGAGCTATCACCAGCTATGATTTGATTCACTGCTTCTTGTCAAGGTTTGCTGGACTAGTAATGGAATGTCATCCATTACAGCGTCTAGAACATGCAAAGGACTGGTGTTTGAATGTGGACATTATGTTGTGTTAACTACCACTAAATAAAAATGTGTTTTGACTAAACAGGCTTCTTATTCACTAGTCATCTACTTCCCCCACTACAAAGCATGGTAAACTTCTCACCTATGGCATTCATGACTGAGTTTTAAAGTTCGTTCCATGTGACTGACCATATATGGGCGGACGTTCTGACATCCACTCTACAAGACAGTCCCCGTGGTGTGGGAACGAGGCGAGGAAACTTCTAAGATGGGAATTCCAAATCGGAAGATTTGCATTTTAATTGAGGCGTAAGCCACACAAGAGACCGGTTCGTGTGTACTCTCCTGTCCTGTGATGTCATACAAGAGTAGCACGGGCCACGGAAAAAGAAAGAAAGAAAGAATGAGGGCGAGAAAAAAGAAAATCTGAGCTTGTCAGAGCTTGTCAGAAGCTCTACACAAGTTGAATCATAGTGCTGGACTAAGGCACTGGACTAACATTATCAGACCCTACTTATTCTGACTATAAATACATGAAAAGCTAAAACAATATGCTCTACTTATGATCCCAAGAGTAGCTGTTTCTGTATAAACACTCTCTTCACTAATACTACTGTATGAGGAATCAGTTTTAGTTTGGACACCTGCTGTTCAATTGGCAAATATGCATTTGGCCAAAATACAAATATGAAACCAAATAAATTAAATAATAACTTAATTAACACAACGCACAGGGTAGATTACACCTACCAAAAATGTACACTCTACGATTTCCAGGGGGCATGTAGGTGTCACAGTCAGCAACATGTCCTCTCTAACATGCCACGAAAATACAAACCAGAGGGTGGCCATCCGCAAAGAGGAGAGATAGAGAGATCTGAATCGCCTCTGTGTAAGACTCCACAAATACACACACACACACACACACACACACCGAGTGTGTGTTATTTCTCTGTGAGACACAGGGAGGAGTTTTTAGCCCAGTTTGATAGCTCCAGGCCCTCTCTGTGTAAGACTCCACACACACACACAGAGAGAGAGAGAGAGAAAGAGAGAGGAACCATGTGTGTGTGTGTGTGTGTGTGTGTGTGTGTCTGTGTGTGTGTGTGTGTGTGTGTGTGTGTGTGTGTGTGTGTGTGTGTGTGTGTGTGTGTGTGTGTGCGCCTGTGTGTGTGTGTGTGTGTGTGTGTGTGTGTGTTATCTGTGTGATATGGAGGGAGGTGTTTTTAGCCCAGTTTGATACAAGGCCATTTGCCTGAGAGCAGTGGCGGCAGCAGCAGCAGCAGCAGCAGCAGCAGCAGCAGGGAGGGGGCAGCCCCAGAGAGGCTCTCCCACAGCGGCGGGAGACAATGCAGTTTGAACTCCTGATTAAATGGAAAGGTTACAGGGCCCAGGCTGGGCACCTTGTGCGTCTTCCCCGGCGACTCAGCGGGGCGCTAATGAAGAGCTCTTGAACTGCCAGTCAGGCGAGCGGTGACAGTGTTTTCCAGAGGAGGACGGCCACTTTGGCCCTGGCAACTGTGGCGCAGGCACACACCATCCATGACACACACACACACACAGACACACACACACACACACACACACACACAAATAACGTCCACACATACTGTACACTCACACAGAAATATACACAAGCATGCATGTGTACACAATATGTTTGTACACACAAACATCACAGAGAGATACCAAAAAATATAGTCTAACAAAAATGAAAGAGGAATGCACACACGTATAAAATACTCTCACACACATCCACTCGCCTTGCACTTCTGTATCTCACAAATCCTCCCAGATCAAAATGGTTCTGTCATTCGGGGTCTCATACAGATCTACACAGCCTATCATTTCAAGGCGTCTCCACACACACACACACACACACACACACATACATACACACACACACACATACCGGGACAATAGCCTGAGTGAAAGAGAGCGCACAAATGAGAAAGGAGAGATCTAGACAGTGACAGCGACGACGTGTTTTCTCCTGCGCTCTCTCTATTTTGTCTCTCAGAACTTTGTTCCATACAGCCTGACCTCTGTTCCTTTGGAGGTCACTACAGGGACACAGAGATAGAAATCTGGCCCCTTCTGACCCTTACATCTCCACATGGCATTGACAATGATGAAAAGAAAACACATTCGCTATAAGTGAGGAAAGATATTTAGTCGTAAAAAAAGGAAATTGAAATTCAATTTCACTGTATGCAAGTATAATTCCATCCTTACTCCCATTTGCCGCGTTCACATAACTCCCTGACACAGCCCAGTAATTACTCAATGATCGTGGGCGCTGGGATTGTTTTATTCAGTCAAACATTTACGCATCATCTGAAGAAAAAATCAGCTTTGCATTAAAATGCATCAGTGGAACGCATAGGGGACATAATGACTTTTCGTGGTGCTAATATACCACTTAGTGATACATTTCCTCTCCCTTCAGAGTAGAGAAGACAAAGAGAGAGAGAGAGAGAGAGAGAGAGAGAGAGAGAGAGAGAGATTCTGGTGCGAGTGACAGCCCCTGCAGCCTTTGCGACTCTGCCGGTGCCTCCCAGACAGACTGGTCAAGCAGAAATGAGACCTGCATCAATTTTAATTTGTATTTATCCCGACGATGACCTGCTCTTTTCACTCGGAGCCGTCGGAGGCAACAAATTACACCCATCATAAGTCTGATTCTGACGCCCCGGCCGTGGCGCTATCAGAAAATTAACATGGTTATGTATCACCGACGGGTTCAGCGTGTCACGGCACAATTATACAATCACAGCACCTGCCTGGGCTCTTCGCTGGGAGCCATCCGGGTGGATGACGAGGGGGGGGGAGCAAATGCCGCAGGGACAGCCTGTCTGTCACCGAGAGCCTCCCCACGTCTAGATAACTTCTAGCTCCGACCGCGTCGCCTCCCTCGGCCCTGTGTACAGATATCAAGATAGCGCAGCATGTTCTGGTCAAATAGGCTTGAACGCCAACAGCTGTGTAATGCCAAAGAGAAAAAAGAGCTAGGGGTTTTGGATGGATGGAGGATGGGTGCAATATACACAGGACACACACACACAAAAACACAGGCATGGCATGTACATGCACAAGCAACATGTGTGTCTTCGACATGGAAACGGAGGACATAAACGTGAGTTCTTGAACTGTATGTTAGTCTCTATGCATACATCTCTGTATGATTACATATAAAAAATATATACAATATATATATATATAATATATAAATATATATATATAAAATAAATACAAATAATAAACAAAAACAATAGGGTAATGTGTGGGGGTAAAACCAGAGCAGTGGAACTTTTCCCATTAGTCATTTACCCCCCCCCCCCACCACGACCTAAAAGTAAAAAAAAGGGAAGAGCTGTGCCCCCCTGAGCACGGTACCCCGGAGTGCTCTGAATGTCAAGCCATTAGACGCTGTGAAATGAGGTGCCACTCACCAGTCATTATGCTGCTCTGGTTCTGTGCAGAGCCAGGGATGCAGCGACAGCCTCCAGTACAATATTGCACTACAGACCCCGGCGATGCCACAGATAGAGCGCAGTGGGAACAGACCCCTCCAGCCGGGGATGATTCACCTGCAGTGACAGCCACATAGAGACGGGTGCACTCGTTTTTAGATTAAGAAAGTCATGTTTGTCACCGTGCAGATATTACTATGTTAAATATTAATTGATTAAAAGATGTCTCAGTTCTGTGGGAGACTTGTCATGTCTGCAGACAGACGTGGAATGCTTCAAGCAGGATTAAAAACGGTAACTAAAAATAGCACTAAATGGCACTTTATGCCATTATTATTATAATTATTATCATTATCTTATTACTTGAAAATTCTGCTTGTAATTATCGGTTATAAATAAAATGTGTAAAATAAAAAAAATAGATAGAAATATAAAAACATCTGGACAGGATGTTTTTTTTTAATATATTGCATTGCTGATGTTCATAAGTGGTACAATACAACCAACTGATCTGAAAACTGTCATATAGAGATAATGACTTGAGCTCTATATGCAATGTATGAAAAAAATGTGATAATGAACAAATGCACAAAAACGTAAATCTTAACATGAAACTAAATCTATATATACTAGGAAACCTATAGACAATAATTGTTTTTCCCCCTCTGGTTATTACATTTTCACAATTCTTAGGGGCCCCTGCAAGCCTACCGACAACAAGCTGAATAATAAGCCAAAAGGACTGACTTTGATGTGCTAACAAATTACACACGGCAGCATCAGATCCCATTTCCACAGCCTGTGTGTGGACAGGATACCCTGGAGCAGGCCTCTGTGGCTCTCTTTCTTTTCCTTCTTTTAATGGGAATCTCCATCAGCAGACGCCGTGGAGGCTCTGGGTGTCACGAATGCATGTCTCATTACTCTCTCTCACACACACACACACAAACTAAACCGCTAACGGTGCTTGTGGCGCGTGGGTTCCGCAAACGTGTGCCGGTTCTGCGGCATGCTGCGAAAGGGGGCCAGAGGGTTCTAAAAGCACCAGCCACTGGTGGAACAGCTGCCTTCTGGCTGCTGTCTCGTGAAGGCATTCTCCCTAGAAAGTTCACTGCTCGCTCCCTGAACTTGTGAATGTCTAAATTAATAATTTAAATAAGATCTGGGTGAAATAACAATATGGTGTGAAAGAAAAAAAATGCTCTTTGAGTTTTTTTGTTTGTTTAATTATTTAACATATGCAAGCTGGATCCAGCTGCATATCACCACGAGTTAACATACACACTCTGCCAATTAATTTGATTCATTATAATGCACTAATATAAATATGTTATAGTATTTATGTATCAAAGTACAGATAACCTTGATGTTACTACTAACGTCATCATGCTGAGAAAGTACTCAATAAAAAATACACACACAAACACACACACACAAACACATGTTAACCAACACAGGCTCTGTGAGAGTGCAAGCTAAATAAAGCCTATTTCTTTCCCCCGGTCGGGTCTACTAGGTGGAAATGGCGGTACTGTAAAGCCTGACTGTATGCGATATTGGCTGCCAGTGTTTCACAGTGAGACATATTGCAGCACTCCATTGTCCACACAATCTGAGAGGGGATCTGTTCCCCGCGCGCATCGCGGTTATTGCTCCTGTGCGAGGTATGAACTTGGCATGACTTACAACACAATTTGCAGTCGGCGGCACACACTGATTTAACTCGCTCATCTCTCCTCTCCCCTCTGCTCCGGCTTCCCTGACAAAGTCAATAGGGGGCATCCCTCATCTGTCGACAAAGACAAACAGCAGAATACTAATTAGATTTGTATTTGTCACCAGTGCCACTCCTTGCTGATCGGCTTCTGCCTTAATAAATCATTATTCCCTTTTTCCTCTCTTCCCCACTGCACGTCTATGACACGTGCCCATGTCCTTGGGAGAGACAGGGAAGAGGAGGAAAGAGGGGAAATTGAGAAAGACGGAAAGAGAGGGAAAGAAACAGTATCTTCTGGATTAAGCACAATTCCAGTGATTGCACACACACACACACACAGGCACAGGCACACACACACACACACGCACACACACACACTGTATATACACACATACTCTCTCAAACAAAAGCAGAAATGAGCACGCTGCCTGCCAGGGAATGGGTTCATGGTCAGTGCTATCAGAGGGTGCGTTTGGGGAGGAGAAATAAGCTGAACAGAGCAGCAGCGTCTAAATAATAAATAATAATAAATAAATATAAAAAAAATGAATTAAAAAAAAGAATGAAAAAAAAGGGCCGGCCTCCTCCCTGACCCCGCGCTGACTATGTCACCCCGAGGGGCGGCAGCCGCGGCTCACCGTGAGCTCCTCAGCCCACAATCTGGGAGCCAGATGGCTCCGAACCGGAGCAGGTAGCGGCGTGGGTCCGCGGGAGGGGCGAGGTGTCAGCGAGCTGCTGTTACCCCCCCCTACACATACACACACACACACACACACACACACACACACACACACACACACACACACACAATCCCCCAGAGCTTTGCTTAATGCCCTCCTGTGTTTACTGTATGTGTGTGTGCATATGTGTGTGTGAGTGTGTAAGAGTGAGAGAGAGGGCCACAGACAGGACAGCAGGACCCTCTCTGGGCCACCCCATGCCAGCTAGCCACCGCTTCCTGTGTGACAGGCTTCCTGTGACCACATGTGGAGCTGAAAGTATAAACATAGCTCAACCCCTCAACCCCCCCCCCCCCCAACACACTCTCTCTCTCTCTATCTATCTCTCCCTCTTCATCTATTCATCTACCTTTCTACATCACCATATACTCCCTTCCTTCAGTCATCAAGTAATTACGCTTATAAAATAGATTGAATATACTAAGAGCATGTGGAAGCCTGATGGCAATGATATGGCAAATTCTGTGAGAGACGAGAGAGAGGAAACATAGACAGTTAACTTGGTAGTCGGCGGATGTGCATTTCACTCAACAAACCTGCAAACGCAAGTGTCGAAGGTTAATTACATGCATTAGCCTTGGCAGATTGCGGGGTAGATCCTATATGTGCATGCAGCTCATTTATTATTAACATGAGAGACGATAAAATTACACAATCACTCAAATGTACTACCATTCATTACAGGAAATATACATGCAATGCAATGCATCTGCATCAGTTTAAAGGCTTTTCACCGTTTGATTTTCTAGCAATCAAAATATTTGCAATTGCAAAACTCACAGAGCACGTGTTTCTGTCAGGCTTCATGGTGAGTTAGTAGAGCACTTTATTCCACAGATGTACGTAAGACTCATAATGGCTGCCAGTTAAAGATTAAAACAACACAACAACAAATTGGCAAGTCATGGCGTGGGTAGTGTGCAGTCCTTTTGGCAGGGGTTGTGTTTGTGATGGTGCTTCTCTCTGCCACCTGGGCATTAATCTGAGTGACTGGCAGGGACACTCCGGCAGGACGTGCCCAGGGAGGTGAGACCTCTCCGTACAGCCTCTCCGTTCTCTCACTCTCTCACTCTCTCCGTTCTCTCACTCTCTCACTCTCTCCGTTCTCTCACTCTCTCACTCTCTCCATTCTCTCACTCTCTCCGTTCTCTCACTCTCTCACTCTCTCCTTCTCTCTCTCTCTCTCTCTCTCTCTCTCTCTCTCTCTCTCTCTCTTTTCTCTCTCCCTCACACACACACGTTTCGCTGGGTCTTGCCGCTCTTCCTTCTGGTCTGATATAAAGAGTGGCAGCAGGCAGAGTGACAGACTGCCCCCAGAGATGACACCTGTCAGTGAGGGGAGCACTGCTAATCTACAAGCCTCATTTTGTTTGAACTCTCCGTCACCTCGCTGTCAAATCCTCATCTTCTCAGTCACTGCCAGCCTCCCTCCCCCTCGGTTTTCTTAGCCACGGCTCTCACCCCCACCCCCCCCACACACACACCCAACTGCTCTCTAACATGCAGACACTCACACACACACACAGACGCTCACACATACACACTCCCGCCCCGACACAAAATTGCCACGCCTATATGACCATCGTTCTCACCAAGAGTCCCCAAACACGGGCACAGATCCTCACCCAGCCACTCCCCCATCAGACAGTCATCACACGCAACCCCACAGCCACCACAACTAACCCCCCCGCCCCCACACACACACACACAAACACACGCATACACACACACACACACACACACACACACATACACATAATTCACAATTTGCTTTTACAGCCTGCTCTCTGACAGACCTCATAGCATGGCTCATCAAGCTCTCTAACTAGGAACACATGCACAGCGCGCTCACTGAGTAGTCTCAAAACAGAGGCGGCATTATCATCAACTACAGACAGCACAGTGCACTCGCACTCCTTTGGACTTGCTCAAACTTCAGAAATAGGTGTGAATGCCACCCATACTCCATCCATTCAACCGTACAAAAACAGAAACCCTCAGCAAACATGTGGATGGGCTTTGAGACTTCAATGTTTTTTTTTCTTCTTCATTTTTTTTTTAACAAACAAGGCGCCAGCGAGTGTGGAAGCCTGTTGTGTGAGTCTTGTGTGGAGATTTGGGCTGAAAGGGAGGGCCCGCCGGGGGGAACCAGGGGGGACTCTGAGGAGACGCGGGTCTCCGAGGAGCAGCACACTCCACCCCCTGGTCAAATATCTGTTTTGTCTCCTTTTTCTCGCGCCGGTATTGTAATTATAATATAATTCATTATGTTCCCGTAGCACATGTCACAATGGACGTGTCCTCCCCCAAAGTCTTTCTTTCGGTGTTCGGACTGACCGAACACGTCCTGACTCAACCCTTACTGCGCCTTGCATCTTGAGAGGAGGGGGCAAAAACACTCTCTCTCACACACACACCCCTGTGAATAGTCCCCCCCCCATCCCTTGTGTTGATTAAGATATCAACGGCCTGTTTGACAGCCGTGGCCGGCGTCAACTCAGCGGGGCCAGCTCTCAAGTCAGGAGGAGGCCAAGCTCGCCGGGGAGAGAGAGAGAGAGCGGCAAACCCCTTAAACCGGCCAACACAATTTTATCAACACCACGGCGACACATCCACAGGAGGAGGAGCAGTATCTGGAAAACGCTCTGAATAACATTTGGGCACAGTTAAGCGAAGAAGTAGGGAAAAAAGAGCAAGAAAAACATCTCTTTAAAAAGTTGAGAGAATATGGCCCTCTTGTTAAACCCTGCATTATAAACTTGTTATGAATGACTGGCAGCTGACACACAAAAACGGAAGGTTTCTCTATAAAGACAGTTTACCTTGAGAGATGTGATCATTCGCCAATATCTTGATAGGAGTCACAGAACAAAGGGAAGCGGGGTGCCACATGACAGATTATGATGGCAGATGTCGGAAAGAACCCTTACATTTAGCAATATAATCTATGACACAATTGTAGGGGCTTTAACGTGTTTTGAGCCATGATGGTAAGAATATACCCAGCGAAGAGAGTGATGCAGCCACCAAGGTCCAGCATAGGCTTCAACCCAGCACATTCAAATGTCTCCATTAAGTGAAATTATCTTTTCGAGGCACATTGTGCATAATTGTATCCCCAAAATTACTGTTTCTTTTGGAATGTGTTGGGTTTAATTAAATCCTTTTACGGAAAAAATAGGATGCTGCATCTTTGACAATGGAGAGGCCGTTCCCCATTGAACATAATGGTTGCGAGGTTAAATTGAAGGTTGTGTGAATTCTGAGAGAAGCAGCATTTGCTGTATCAGAGAGCGAGATGGGCACATTCATATTTAAATGGTGCCAGACAAACCACAAGCTGAATCTTCAGAGAGTGAGAGTGAGAGAGAGAGAGAGAGAGAGAGAGAGAGAGAGAGAGAGGGGAGGTAGAAAAACATTTATTGCAGTATTTACAATAAAACAGCGCACAAGAACATATGAAAGACAAACAATAAATGATGTAGTTTTATACAGAGAAATGTGTTGCAGCAAATAACAGTGATAACATGGCGCACTACTCATGATTATATTTCCCCTATAATTAATATATAGACCATTTCAATTTCAGTCTTTGCTACAGTACATCTTCATGGCGCATAACAATATTTACACAGCAAACCTATTAAATGATTTACTATATTGAGATGCAGATAGAAAAAGTGGTCGGTGAAGAGAACCATGGTTATCAATTATAGCTAATAATGTGCTGTGATTCTGCCCCATCGTTCAACATAAGGTCAGCCATTCCAGGCAGTAGATTTGCCTGACTTGGGTTTAAAATGGTGTGATTCTCATCATCATGCAACATTTGGGCTGATTAATTGATTCTCAGTACAACTCAAAAGCCATGTGGACATTCCCATTACTGCGCAATCAAACTGGATTTTCAGTTTGCCAACCCAAAGAATTGTGACAAAAAAAGATTCCAACTGCTTAGTTCCAGGCAGCCAAAGTATAAAATACCAAATGACAAAAGGCTAATGATGAATGCTTGGTGGGAATAAACTGGCCATTTCCCTGGCAATAAAAATGTCTCTACCATTGTTGGGAGAAAATGGCATTATTATATATATATAAAGGCTTTTGAAATATAATCAGTTTGAAAGAATAAATCATAAAACAAATTATAATTATCATTAATTATGGCTATCATTATGATTGCTAAACAATAATGAGCACTGGCCATAGCCTGTAGTGCTATCATATTCTTATGAGATCTAGTCTCCATGACAACATGAAGCATCGCATGCAGAAATAGGGTTGAACTTCAACATAATTCAACTCAAAGTGGCATGGCGTGCACCAACACATTTTACTGTGTGGTGGTGATAGTTCAGGCATTTGAAAAGGATTGTCGTTCACACACACACAAACGAAAATGAATTGCAGTATGTTTCAACAACATATCAGTCAACTAAATGAACGCCTGAAAGTAAATAAGCAGGCTGTTGATGACCCAAACTAAGTTCTGAAGCAAAGTGATTGCAGTGCATTTTTCATGGGCCTAGAAGAGCAAAGTCTTTCTTCTCCATACATACAAGAATGCACACACACACACAGATACACACACACACACAGACACACACAGACAGACACACACACACACACCAGAGAGCTTGAAAACTCCATGAGTCTTCTCTAGCTGAGATCTCCTGAAATGTGATGTGCTAATATACTCCTTAGCCCTGTAATGAGTCTTGGAAAGGTGAGTGCAGTGACTTGCCGATGGGGCGAAGTCAGGGAGCGAGGCGCGCCAGTTTCTGCCATGGGATACCCAGCACACGCCCGACCGCTGCACTCGCCCAATTAACACCTCACTTTGCCAATCCCCGCCAGGTCACGGGCCGACTCCCACGGCACCCTCTCCCTACCTGTCTCTGGCTCTCCTCAACCGCATGACCACCGTGAATATGGAATTAGCGCAGACTTTCACCCCCTCGTCACACCAATACGCTGCCCCCCCCCCCCCCCGATTAGGCTGGTGCAGCGGCGAGATATGCCCAGCATTCCAAATGAAGGTTCCTGGGGGTTATAGATCTCAAATGCAGTGGGGGCCCTGGCGTCTGGGTATTGTGTTCAGCCACTACCCTTCATAATAATTAAACTCCGAGATGAGGAAGTTCTTAACCAGCCCGGCATCCTAATTCCTTGCGGAGCCAACACCTGATAAGGGAATCATTTGGAGGACCACCAGGGTGTGGGAAGCATATCACATTAGTTAAGACCTTAATAAATCTAACAAGTTATTAGGGCTTACCGGCCTTTTGTATGGCCAAAAAAAGTGTATTTCATTCCCCCTGCTCGATTCAGCTCAATTGAATAAGGAAAATTAACATAAACATAATGATGAAGCATTCTCCCTGTACAGATGCCCTCCACTATCAAACTCGTCCCCTATCTCCTTCTCCAATAGTATATGCAATTAAGATTAGACAGTTGTTCAGTCTTTACAGTTGGGGATTTTACACTGGTCTGATTGAATTTATATTTATGTCAAACTAGGGCATTTTTTCCGAACTCTCTCAGACACCCACAACCAAAATGACGTTGCTTAGGAGTCGGATGAAATGCCCTGGATGACTAGATATGTAGATCTTAGCCAGATTCTGAACTCTGTGTATCCACAATCTCATACTGTATGGCGCCCTATTAAAAAAACACAATGGCAAGGAAGTCCAATTTTTTCCCTCTTTTTTCAGTCCCAGTTGGAGCTTCCTTAGAGGACACGGACGGCACACTGTGCCGAGGCCCCTGAGAGAGGTCCGTTAGCGGCCAAGCGCTGAAAAGACATAAGGAGGAGGTAGTGCCAGGGCCAGAGTTCAGCCGGAGAGGAGCCAGATCCCAAGGACCACAGTGTGTCCCAGTGCTCCAGAGCAGACATCTTGACTGATGGAGCAAGTTATCAGTGACACTGTGCAATTCTCGCCAGATCTCCAGTGAATCAATCACGCCCTGAGAGATCTTCATTGTGTGTCCCCATGCTCTTCATAGGCCTGGAGAGGGCAGCCATTGATGTACAAGGGCATGAACAGGGCTCTACAGTGCGCCCATTTCACGCTCACATGCGAGTAAAAATAATGCCGTGCGAGTGCAAAAAAATATTTAGGTGCACTGGTGCGAATGACTTCTAACCATGTCAATATTTGTCTACAAAATACACCGCAACATCGAGAAACATTACTGGTGCAAACCATAGAATCACGTCGCGAATGCAGCATAAAAACTACACCTCCCATCAACGTTAGACTCGCTAGTAGTCGCTTCTATCAAATCCAAGAACGCGCAGAAAAAGCGGAAAGTTAGACTAGCCAGCCAAGATGCAAAGATTGAAGAAATTAGTTTTTCTATCCACCGAATTCATTGGATATAGGAGGAACAGGATGAGATTCTGAGAATGCAGTGAGAGAAGGAAAGGTAACCTAACATGCCTTTTAGCCCAGTTGACGTATTGGCTGCAATATACAAAATATAGCTGTAGCGAACCGGCACAAAAGTAGCCTCCCGTAATACTCCCATTTTATTCAAAGGTAGAACGCTACTGACAACTCCAGGCTTCAACACATGCTTGTTTGTTTACACCGAATACAAGCTGAAGTGCAAAACGAAAGTAGGCCTAACGTTTGCCTACTGCCCCCATCAATGCAGATATTTCAAATAAAAACTAAAAGTATAAAACATATATCCTTGATTAGCCTATGTTGGGTTTTGTGGAAGAGAAAATGGACTGTTTTAGTAGCAGTATTAGGCAGTATGCAGTCAGATAGGTCACCATGGGCATATTTGGATTAGTTATAGATGGATTCACAAATAAATAAATTAGCCTACATTTGGCAGGATACTTGATATACAGGCTAAATGCAAATATGGCAATGTATTATATTATTTTACATTAACAAAATGTAGGAAAATAGAACAGACTGAAAATAAAGTAGGCACTAATCTTTAAAATCCTTCCTGTAGCCTAAATGTTGTCAGTCATTCTTAATATTCGCAATTGGTGCACTGGCATGTTTAACTGTTAGCTGCAGTATAATGTTAGATATGTGTAAGTTAAGTACAGAACTGACTGTGCGCCCACATTTTTGTCTGTGCTCCTAAATTTTTTAACTTGGGCGCACAAGTGCTCCTGAAAAAAAATGTTAGTGTAGAGCCCTGATGAAGGACTGTGGCAATTTGAACTGTATATTACCACAAAATAACAGATATCTTGCTTTATCCCTACATCTGTTAGCCGCAAATGCTGTGTCCTATTTCCCTAGTTAGGTTGTGGCTAATGCTATTTTAATAAGACCAGGGCTATTGTGTTAATAATCCAACCCCTTTTCAAACAAATAAGATTAAGAAGCTGTGAACTTACACTTGCTACCCTGCTGGATGACACAATTGCTTAATTTAATTTCAGAGTAAAGTAAATATACGCGTGAACTGTGGTCAATTATGATCTGTGATCATCTACATTCATAATTCATATCAGCCACTGTATAACTGCTTTTCAATTTGGTGCCTTTTTAAGAGTCCAACCACCAATTAAGAGGAAGGTAATTGATATAAACTCAACAGCTTTCTTTTCTCAGATGACTTGTCTCAGGCAAACTGTTTTCTTATTGAAAGCTGAACAGCGAGAGACGCCACAGGAAGCAAACACAGGAATATCACTTTTCAGTCATTAAAATCCGAAGAGAGTTATTACTTTGCTCTACTACATTTTCTGTTCTAGATCCTTGCCCATGTTTGCCACACAAGATAGACAAGGAGTAGGAGAAATACACAATGTGTCAGATTTCAATATTTAACAATAATTAAATTACAGATTTCAATATACCTGTCAACAGAAATAATAATATTTCTGCTAAGATGCATCACACAGCAAAAAGGTGAAATGGTGTTGTCACTAAAATATCTATTACAACTCAAGTACACATGTTGGTGCACATACACACTCTAACAAATGACCGTATATCTGACATGAAGGGTACAGTAAACCTTCGAACCTTTGAGTTCCTATTCTGGTCAACACTTGAATTCATCTCGAATCCTTCAATAAGTGTTTTACCAGCTGTGTATGGTCACTTCCATAGTGCAATTACACAATACCAACCAGCACAAGGCAGATACAGGCATGAGAATGCTGTTCACAGATGGGGAAACTCACAAAGCAAAGTATTCCTGATACAAATAAACCACGGTGAAGGGGCCACAAAATAACCTTCGCATTCCTATTTAACATAAACAATCACACAGAGAATTGGCCTTTGACTTTCTCTAGATGCTTCTTTACTACAGAGCATAAGGCAACTCAAAAACATATTCATGCAACTCAAAGGGGTCACAACACCAGCAGCAAACCCATGGGTTGACTGTGGGGGTAGACACAGTGGAAGCTCCACCATAAAACCTTGAGCAAAAGAAAGACTAGAAGGAAACAGCACACTGAAAGTGAAGGCAAGTGTGACCGACTTTTCCCTTGTTGCCAAGGTGCCCACATCAAAAGAGACTGGGACATTCCACTGTGCATAAATGTGTAATTAATGTGTGGAAAAAAAACTGTGTTTGCGTCTCATCAAACTCTATGCAGCAAAAAGACACTGGGGACACGAGACTTGGGCAAATGCACCTGGATAGTTTTTGTTGTACAGAGTTTGTGGGGTTGGTTCAAACAATATAAACTGTACACAAAACCAGATGTATTCTTCGGAGTCTACCTAAATAGTCTCCTGATTTGTTATTGAATATCCACTATAAAACAGGTACATAAAATTATAAAGTCAATATCTAATGCAGTGTTGTTGGTTTTTCACAAACTATAAAAGAACATCAAACAAATGCCACTTCTAAGATCAAGGTTTATTACCAGTAACCCTTATTACCAGGAACCCAGCAATGGGTTCTTTCATTTAGTAGAGGCATTACCTTGAGGTAATATTAATCTGCATGTTGTAAAATTTATATATCTATTATATCATAGAGATTTCAAAAGGTAGGTCCATCCGTTTATCTGTCTGCCTGTCTGTCTGTCTGTCTGTCCTATCTACCTACCTACCCAATTTGCCATCTAACAGTCTAGCTATCTAGCTGTTAATTTAATATTTTCATTTTTTCCAGCAATTAGCATATTAACTATTTGCCCGCAGCTATATCAGCTAAAGAGGGTTGACTGGCAGGAACACATAGCAGGCTACAAGGTGAAAGAAAGAGAGGGAGGGGGGAAGCTAATCCAACAATTGTCGCTTTCCAGCTGATCTGTTTATGGAACAATGAGACCCACCCACCACCCCTGCCAAGCCCCCATGCCACCCAGCCCTCCCCCCTTGACTAAAAACAAGTGAACTGCAAGTTCACACACCTGAAACCAGAGCGAACACAGGCCACATGCTGTTGTGTGTTCTCCTGCACCACACGACATGGCCACTGAATAAAGCCATCACTTACTTATTAAGGGATGGGCTTGTCACAGCGTGACAGTCTTTAAGCATGGCTCTCCATTGACTATATCCCAGGAACAGTGTAGTGGACCTGGGAGGTGTGTGTGTTGTGTGTATGTGTGTGTGTGTGTGTGTGTGTGTGTGTGTGTGTGTGTGTGTGTGTGTGTGTGTGTGTGTGGTGGGGGTGCTATAAGTGCATGAGAGACCTCCAATGAGTGTTAGCAGCTATTGTGACTGAGCTCAAATGAACAGAAAACATTTAGAGAGACAGAGACTTTTTTTCTTAAGAGCAATTCATCCTTTGTGTGTGTGTGTGTGTGTGTGTGTGTGTGTGTGTGTGTTTGTGGGTGGGTGGATGGGTGGGTGGCTGTAGGTGTATGTGTGTGATGGTGCTTCATGTTGCCATTAAGTTAGAGAGCAAGGTATGGTGTCATTGAGGAAAAAGTAAGGAAAACAGCTACTTTATTATATTATTAATTTGAGTTTCTTATTATTAATTTGAAGTATAATTTTAAGTTTTCTGCCTTGTAGTATGAGACATTCAATTATAAATGTACATTCATTTTTATTTAATAATGAACAATCAACAAAAAACAAGATAGGCGCTAACCTTTAACATATTCTGCGTCTATGTACTGTACACGTACGTGAGGAAGAGAGAGGGAGTGAGGACCATGAGGGAAAAGATAGAAATTCCAGTCCTCTAGGAGAGAACAGAATTAATTTGATGATGAAAGAAAGCATGATGTCAGAGTGAAGCAACAAAAAGAATGAAAACACAAACAGTTATACCTCTACGTGTTCCCCCTTTTTTTTCTTTTTTTTTTTTAAAGTTGGACCAAACCTCAAAGTGGGATGATTGAATCCTGTCCTGATTCTGTCTCTTTGATACTGGACCACCAAGTTATAAATAATGTATTAAAAGGATTTACAATGCACATAAAGGGGGCACTATTCAAAGGGAGAGGGGAAAAAAGTTCTACTACTGCATGAATTCATGTCTGAGAGAGAGAGAAAAAAAGATGTTAACTCTTTGTAACCCAAAACCCACAGACAGTGCGATCATCCTGTATATTCTTTACGAAGATCTAGGTTACTAGTGTGTTTGGTTTGCTTTTTCTTACAGCCTGTGATGACATTTTTTTTTTTTTTTTTCGAAAGGTGTTTGAGGCCTTCTGGGACCACTTAAAAGTTTATGCAGAGCACTGGCCAAGTAACACACACACACACACACACAAAAAGCCTTGAAGTATACACACATAGTTCCCTTTCTCTGCGCCTCTCAGCTCCAGCCAGGGGGAGTGTTGTTGGTTTATGAGAGGGAAAATAGCCCCAGCTTTCTGCAAAAGTGAAATGGGATTAGGCCCTTTGTATGACTCACAATGGTGAGGGGAATTAGCAATAGTTGTAGGCACTTAGAGGGGCTCTCACACTGAAGCTTATCCCAGATTTTGCACAATAATGATTTGAATATCAACAGTGTTTTGCAACTACTGCGCTAATGTATAAACTTCTCTCGTTTAAATATCCCCTGGTCCCCCAACGGATACCACTAACACTCTGGACACGCAGGAACTTAGACGAGACAGTGGACAGTGAAAATCTACATGTGTGTGACTATGTTTACATGCCAAGTCAGCCAAACTAGAGGACTTAATTAAACTTTTTTTTTTTTTTTCAAAAATCATTTCAGCTATACATTTGATTCCACTTTTCAATAAAAACCCGTATTGGCTTCATGGTAGTCTTTACTTTTCTAAATAAAGATGTCATAACTTTCTCTCTAAATTGTGCGTAAGGGGGATTCTAAGGCATGTCTGTAGTAGTTAGCCATCTATGCAGCTTAGCTAGCTCTCTCTAGCACATTTTTAGTACCACAAAAAATGTGCTTTCATGGAGGGCAGCCACAAAATAATACTGCTGAGGTTGCTCTTGCTTGGCTATCAGCCTCATTAGATTGTCTGTTTAGGCTGAGAGAGAGAGAGAAGCTGTATTTCGTCTAGCAGGGCCCTCACATGGGAGGGTGGAGTAATCCAGTCTCTGAGCTTCAGTTGAGCCCTACAAGGCTTGAAGAAGTGTGATGGCCTCAGCATTTTCCTTCCACGGAAAAGGGAAGGGGAAAAAAAGTATTGTCCATATCACAAAACATTGAGTGAGATCAGCGGACTTGTCAAGAGGCCTTGGCTTGAATATGAATGATGAGAGAAGAGCAGGGTGGTCTCCATCACTGAGGCTGGTGTAGGGGGCATGGGGGTGACCAACTGTCCCTGCCAACCACTCAGCAGGCAAATTAAAGAAAGTTAAGACACTTGGACAAAAAAAGAAACTCCAGCCAAGACTAAAGAAGGCAAGAATGCACTCGCATTTCCAGAGTGAGAAAAGTGACAGAAAATATGTGAGGAATATACTTTCATCAACTACTGTTGACTATATTAGAGGTATAATAATCACTATGCTTATTGAAGGTATAAACACCAGCTGTAAAAGGAGGTGCATAAATAAATACCGAAAAAAAGCAGTATTGAGTGAAATGGCTTTGATTTCTTTTTTACTGAGGCTCTGTAGCTCTGGCTGTTTGGACTACGCTGACGCTGAAATCAGGCGTGGATTTGTTCCCCTCAATTTAAATGAAGACATTAAGATATAAACCCCCACCCCTGTCCCCACACACACTTGTTCAATTCACTAGAGTGTCTGCATAGTTCCCCTCATTCAACTGGATACAATGATTCACAAGATGAATAAAGTTATCTCTAGGGGTGAATAGGATGTAGCTGGTGGGAGGGGACCGGGAAGGTCCCGTGGGGAGCCCTGAAAGACGGCCCTGTTTGGAGGGGGCAGATCGGAGGGGTCATGCCCCAGCTGCCTCCACGGGTGAAAGGGACACCAGCGGGCTGGACAGGCCCAAGGAAATCACAAAAACAAATCCTGTCAAATAAAGACATCCCCGCACTAGACGGCCACAGGTCCCCCCCCCCCCCACAACCCCCCCTCCCCACCTCGGCCCCGGAGTTGCTGAGCACTCACATTGCACGCTCTGAGAAAAGGCTACTCCGTGGAGAGCCGATTGTGTCTTTAGCTGAGGATTCATTTTGACTTCGGAAAAGCAGTGGTCAGATACTCGTAACTTTCCCATTTTTATTTATTTATTTATTTCCTTTATTTTGGTTTTGGGCTCGTGTAGAATAACTAGCTAACTTTGGTGACAAACAGCAGTCCTGCAAAGGTAGGAAATGCTATTTTCCCTTCGCCATATTTTTTGAGAGAGTGTGGGAAATGGTTTGACACTCTGACAGTGTGCCGTCAGGAAAAGTGCTTTTCTCATTGTGTGTGCTTGGCTTGTGTTTTGAAACACTCTGAGGGTGGCGTGCTTCTAGCTGTGGTGGCTTACATCTGGTGAAGGTGGCGCGCCTAAAACAGCTCCTTACATTAGCTTAGCATTGCCCATTTGCAGCAACATGAGGCCAATTTGGTGGAAACTTTCTGGGTGAACAAAAACCTCAAGCTTCTAGATGTGAACCAAGCTGATTTAAAAGACAAAAAAAATCCAATGTGTTAAATGTGTTTATTTATGTTTGAAATGGTCATTTATGGGGATCTTTCTCTTTTTCTAAAAGAAAAATCGATATGGGGTCACACATTCTCAGGGGTTGCAGCATTTCCTAGATTGTGCCGAATTGCTCTAAGTTGGAATTTGCAGGGGGTAAGTAGGATGATAATCAGTCCGTATTATAAGGAATTGATGGTTCATTTTCCCTGTCAGCAGTCGCGGCGCCTCACCAGAAGATGTGCCGACCTGTACAGATGGGGTTCAAAGCCAATTTCCATGTTAAAAACTCCAAGCGCTCCAAAAAAAAAAAAAAAAAATCCTGTGAGAGGGAGGCTGATCTGAGTGAGAGACTCCACAGTCTGTTTGAGTGTGGCTCTGCTATCATACTAGCCACTGCTGGAAATGGGTGCCATTTAAGCCAAATGTTAGAATAATAAAACATGGTAATGGCCCTACTTTTTATGCATTCAGACGAGCAAAAGTACATTTTCTAGGTGATGTTTTTCGGCTCTTTCGACGTGGCTGTCAAACAGGCGACACTGGCTTTGAGCACCCATGCAGTCCATGTGAGAAGTAATATACCAGAACTGTCGCAGGTAGTGCTTTATATCTCAGTTATTTATTTATCTTTTTTTTTTTTTGCTTTAACTGCCCAGATCAATCGAAATGGAAGCCAGGAGCCTTCGAGAACCTCTCCCTGGCTGCCAACGAATCATTTCTCCTCTCATTCATCATCTCCACACATTAAAAACCACTTGCCTCCAGGCGGCTGTGTTTTTGTGCATGTGCTCGGGTTTGGTCTCAAAATAAAGCTCGAAGAAAGAAAAAAAAAACGACTTATGGAGACAGAAGAATTTGTTTGATAAGTAAGAAGATGAACTCATATAAAATGCAAAAAAAAAAAAAAATGATAGTGCCAAGTATCATTCCACACATCCCGAGGACAGGGAAATCATTCTTTTCATCGCACTGTCTGCCGGATCATTTGTTTTTGTGTGATTTGAGGGAAAAGTATTTCACTTGTACGGTCTGTGTGTAATTATCAAGCTCCAGATTCCGTTAATTTTCATGTTGTGTTAAGACTCCTATCTTAATTGTGATCACACGTTTCTCCTGGGGAAAAAGAAGACGAGACTACAGGCTCACTTATATTGACTTTGTTCAGGTTATTAATTTCAGAAAGAGTCATTGTAATCGTGTCAGTGGTGGGGGCTTTTAATAGGCTTTTCAAGCTTGGGGGATATGCCACCAAGATGCCTTTTCTTCACACTCCAAGACACCAGAGTTTGGACTGTACAAAAACACCACACTTTACAAACTTGAACCGGCCACACAGTAGGTAGCGGTGTGATGACTTCTTAAGCAGGGGGGGTAAACCCCCGCCCCAGCTTGCTGTCTCACTGTCTTGCCTTTTCTTTAGCCATAACTCAACCCTTGGAGTCTTGTGGGGGCCAGCGACAAAACTCCCGCCATGTAATTCTCTCTCCCGGGCTGCTTTCATCAGCCGATTTGGTTTGAGCAATATGAAGCCGATTTTATCTGCCTTTATAAATTCACAAAAGGCTCGGCGAGTGGCCCCGTGGAAGACATACCCCATCACAGCGCTGTGCCACCACTATCGCTGATCCTCTGCAATTGATAACGGCACCTCTTCCTTTTAATGACTTGACAGGCATCAGACGCCAGACCAGCAGACACGCTGGGGTTTTTTAATATACTTTTCTTCAGGGCCGTCGCCTGTTTACACAGAGGGTCGGGTCAGAAGAAAAAGAAGGTATCTGCTCTCATCACCCACTCTGAATGGGGGATTCTATATTAAAACAGGAGGCCTCGCGGCTCTAGCTATGATGTCAGTGTGATGCTATTCCTAGTTGCAGATAAGCTTTTTTTGCTAAATTGCATGCAAATTGGGACTTTTTCATTGCCTCTTGCTAAATAGTCTTAAATGTCATTATTAGGAGATTGAAAAGGATATGCTTCTTCATGTTGGGTGCCTTTCCCAGAGCATGGATGCAAGCATTCTCTTTATACAATAAATAAGAGTAAACATACACTGATAATGCTTGAAACTAAATACAACACTAAATTCTACATACTGAATATTTCCTGATCACTGTGTGCAATGAATTTCTAAGAAGTATATTGTAATGTCAGGAAAACAGGACAATTTTCATGATCTCACTGGTAAAATTACTAGTTTTATATTTTAAAATAATAATACAAAATATTAATAATAATACCAAAAATATTTTAACTTAAAAGTGTCAATGATTTACTCATCCACATTCTTTAAATTATGCCATTAAAACATATACATCTATTTTTTAATGAATAATAATAATCTAAATAAGGCACACAAACTCTTTGCTGATGAACAAATTGAGCAAGCAAAGGTAGTACTGTCAAAATTTGATGTTCCCTTAAATTTAGCAGTGAGAAAAAAATAGTGGAAAAGCTCAGTATAGGAGTACATACTCACAAAGGATTTAGTTTGAGTGGCCTGCTTTGTTGCTATTTTGACAGGCTAACTTTGAGTTGGATTTCATTGTCTGACAGGCATGTTTTCTCTCATCAGCCTGCAGCTTTATATCCACACGCCTTTTTCTTACACTCTTTACGTTTCATTTCCAGCAGCCGAGGGTCACACCATTGCAGAAAACCAACTAACTACTTCATCTGAAATTGACAGATAATAAATCTAAAAGGCATAATAAGTGAAAAAACTGTCAACAACGTTTATTAATCACGGTTAGGTGAAATATCGATCAATAATGCAAACACACTGTGATTTAAAAAAAAAAAAGAAATGCCGAAAAAAACATGTCTCAATAAATATTAATTCACTATCTGTAGATAGAGTTAAACTTTTGATCAAAGCATCCCAGGAACAGAATAAACTTAGCCAAAAATAGCCTTAATAGGGGTTTATACAGAGGACATTTTGACAGTTACTTGACAGATAAGCAGACATAAACTAGAAAAGAATGTACACATTTAATAGGAAATTAATGAATGTATTATTATTATTAGTAGTAGTAGTAGTAGTAGTAGTAGTATCATAGTTATTATTATTATTATTATCATTACTATTATATTTCCCATTGTTGTCCATGCCTATGGTAAAGTATATAGTCTGATGGAGCTGTAGCACTGAACACATGGCAGTGCAAATTAACTTTTAGCCTTGTGCTTTCTAGCGAAACCCAGGAAGTCTCCCCCCGGGGAAGAGCGTCACAGGGCTGCTTTGCTGCAGACACGCTGGTTCACAGGGCTCCGGTTTGATCAATGTTCCATGTAGCAGCGCTACTCTTGATCCTAATTAGGTTTCCTTCATTAAAAAGTTTGATGTTTCCACCAGAATTTTGCCCCCACATCAGCATATGACTGAAGAGACTCAGTTTTAACTCTTTAAATAACCACATAAATATATATTTAGACAGACATTATGGACCTATATGCCAAATAAATAAATAAATGAAAGAAATAATAACAATATCAGCAGTAATCATTGTCATTATCATTATTCTGCTCTTGGTCAGTTAGTTCTAAATAACTAATTTAGCTGCAAAGCAGCTTCATCTATTTTGCCTATTCATTATTCTTCCCTATCATATATCTAAATACAAATCTTCATTTTATAACTGACAGCTTATTACATCTGAACACATGCTGATAAATTTAATTCCGATGAGTTAGCTTCAATTTTCCAATCCCATTACCTTCTAATATGGCACCATGAGGGAGACCAGTGAGCAAATCTACAGATTCAAGAAAAAAAATAAAAATAATAATACATAAAAAAACAATACATTATTTCTCGCCATATAAAAAATGTGACTGAGAAGGACAAACTAGGACTGTGTTGCTGTATTATATAGAATTGCGTAGATGTTATTAGTACTATCATAATAGTAATGACAATAATAATAGTTAGACATAATCATTACATCATTTTAATTATAAATATCATTAGTATCAGTATTAGTATTATGGTTTTATTTTTTATTTTTTTTTCGGTAATCATCTTCAGAAACTAGTAAATCTGTGCTAAATATAAACGGTTTAATACTACCAACTGACTGATAGCAAAACCAATTATCATCACTGTTCCCAGCCTCTACAATTATTGCAGTCATGATTACTGCTATTGTTTCTGGTTCATAATTAGCAGCACCTGTGGGACCTTTGGAGGAGAGTGGAACAGTGGGATGCCATCGTCCATCACACTGATCACACACCCAGAAGTGCTATGAAGGTGGTCTGCATAACATTCCACTGATATTGTCATTGTGATCACCATCATCACCAGCATTATCATCCTCCTCCTCATCTTTTCATTTTAAGGACATTGAAACAATAGCAGAGGTGCGAGAGAAAAATCATCACTAAATCCTATCAAACAGAAGATAGCCATTAACTGCATTTGCTTTCAGAAAAGTCTAAAGACTAAATGTTCTAATCTAGTCTGTGGAAGCATAGCAATGCTTTGGGTTCCTTCCCTGAGTGAAGAGCCTCTCTATCCTGCACCACAAAAGACATCAGTGAAGTTGTTGTGAAGTAGAAATGTTAGCAAAGGAGGGAATGTCATCAGCAAGAAAATATTAGTGTGGTTAATCTTTCAAATATAATAGCCCACAATGCACCCAAAATCAATAAGCCTCCTTCAGCATCTACCCCCCATGAAAACAGCGTTTGTGCACTGTTAGGTCTCTTATTTGCCAAAAATAAATAAAGGAGCTGCATACTCTTATTATTTGCTTTGATGTTGCCCCTGAATAGCACTCAATTAACAATGAGCCTAATGAGCCTATTAAGGATGAAAGACTTCTCAACAGGTATGAGAGGATTCTGCTGTTTCACTGAGTCTTAGAGCTGGGCTCTCACCACAGCAAGAACATCGCACTGGTCTTTTACACCAGCTTCAGAGGAAAAGTCCCTGGGCTAATATCATGTGGAGAGCAGAATTAGACGTGTTTGCCATCCAATACTTCCAAATTTACAGACCTAATAAAAGAGTGGACAAGAAAGCTCTGTCTGAGCAAATATTAAATTTGTGCTTGGAAATGTTTCGAGTAAACATTACCAGCGCAAATAAGTTTTGAGGCAAGGTCTTGGGATGTTTTGAGAATTAATTTCGTTTATTCTAGGCTACTTCTACCAAATATTGTTTGTAGGCTATCGCATTTTGAAACCATCCACCGGTTAAATTAGTATTCACAAACAGGCCACTTTCGGTATCAATCACGCTGACCAGTTGATGTTTTTCGTCTCAAATAAGATTGCAGTTCAATTAAGTAGCCTTATATTTTTTTTATAGCATATTCACGTGTATGCCTGGAAACAATGGCATTGTAAACGCCTTTTCCTGCCATGTTCGTTTTGGGCTAAGTCAATAAATATAGTTAGCCTACACCATCCATTTCTGACGGCAAACTGGTTTGAGATATTGCATCCTTGAGTAAGTATAGGCTACCAAATGTATCCGCATTGAACAGCTTGTGGGACAGGCGGGTGTGTGCGGGCGGTGTTGGATTGGTCAGTGGTTGATCTGCCGCTGTAGCTTACAAGTTATCTTCGATCCGAATAATGTCAAGATTGCTAACCTGTGGGTGTTGAGGTCCCTTTACAGATGGCTCTCGTTTTCGTGGCACTTCATTCTGATCCCAAAGTCAAAGGAAAGTGATGAAGGTTGTCATATCTACCAGTCAAACGGTTCACATGTTGACTACTGATGCAACAAAGAACCATGCGTACAGAAAAGCAACAATCTTAATTTTGTTAACCCCGGCTGTCAACAACTTTTTTAATCACGCTTCCGGGTCATTAAACTAAATTATATGAATATTTTCTTTCCCTCATAAGTTTAACTACCCAATTCAAAATAGTCTTCAATATCTAGTTTGCATATTTCCTATCATCATGTTGTAAGAAGTGAAATAGCATTCATTGCAAAAAATAGCTTCTTACCAGCATAAAGGTTAGCAGGGGGTTAGCGGACGAAATGTTTGGACCGTTTTATGGAGTTGATTAAAATATGAAATTGAAAATATAAAATATTACTTTCAGTACCCGCTCTACTCTAAGCTTGGAATCAAAATTGGAATTCACTCATTTTATAGACTTGGCGATCATTTATTTAGCCATTCCGTATTTTAATTATGTTTCTGGAAGTGAGGTGGATGGAAGGAGAGGGAATCCCCTGTACACTGGTAATGACAATATGGAGGACAGTGTGCTTGTTCAACTTCCAACCCCAACTCTTCAACTTGAACATGTTCTGCTTGAATGATTTCCCACTAAGGTGCACTAAAAAGATCTATTGGACTCTTTCCAGGCCTGTATTAGCACTGATGAGTTACTATAATCCTTTGGGCCTGGGAATTGTATTTATTCATTTATGCATGTATATATCTATATATGTATGTATATATTTAATTTCTCAAACACCTGAAAAATGTAATATAAAAGTGCAATTAGTGAAAGGAACATTTAGTGTAACTTTAAGGGTAGACTCAAGCTCCATGGGGTAGTGATGTTAGATTTCTTCTCACTGTGATCAAATATTCATGGTCACATGGATGGACTGTGTGTAGAAGTAGGTACAAAGGTGAAACCTGTACCACAGTAAAAGAAAAACCTGTGTAAAGGGGACAGGAAACTTCACTGAAATTATGGCTGTATCTACTTTGCACAATACTCTCCATGTAGAACCTCTATTAGACCCAACCTCATTACATTGCAACCACCAGATGCAATTTTCTATTCTAGTAAGCCACCTGCCAAACACTATTGTGTTCCCATCTCTGAATGCACCAAATGAAAATGCAACTCTAAAGCAGTTTCTCCCCACTAAATACATCCCATTCGCAAACACCACAAAGCAAATTATAAAGCATTCAACACACAACACTGCAGGCCCGGGAAAACCGATAATAAATAAATAAACTGATACTGAAGCACAAGGAATGAAGTTATTGAGATGTTAAACCTGTTTGTCCGGGAGAAGTTTGCGAATGTTATCTGTAGTTTCAGCTCAAGAATGGCTTGAGGTGTTTTGAGTGTGAATCCGCCTAAAGCTGCCAATGCACACACACACACACACACACAGCATATGCTAAATACAGATAAGAGTGTTTTTTAATAGATCTGCAGAATGTCCTTCCACATGGCTCAATGGTTGTGCTTTGAATGCGGTTGATAAGTTGGCTTAAGCTGAGCGAAGTATCTCATGCAACATTGAGTTGCTGTTTGAGCCTGTCACAAACTTGCTGTTTGGTTAAGCCTGCATCCTGGGGAGGGATTATAGTAAACCCTAAAAGATCAGCTTGCGTTTCCTTACTTTTTTTTCATAAATCATAAGTAGTTCTATTACCCCCAAATATAATGCTAAAAATGTAAAGACATAAACAAGTCAATTAATAAACACATTGACTGAATGTGAAATTGAATTAAAACTTTTTACTATACTATATGGGCTGAATAAAAGTATACCATAGACACTAATGCCTACTCTTTTGGCTACTTTATAGAGACTTGAAGGTGTTTTTAAAAGCCCATCTGCTTCCACATAATTAATGTAAATTGAAGGACAATTCAAAAGTAAATCTTTAAGATTGCCTTCATTTCAGATACAGCAGGCAATTTTGTTTAGGGAGAAAAATCCATAGCCTTTATCTGCACGTGGTCAGATTATACTGTATGACCCTTTCAATCCATGCCAAGCAGGATGAAATGGGGTCACACACTGTACATGAACTTTAGCTCTCATAATTCCTCAACTAAAATGGCAATTCCAGCTCCTCCTATATCTAGCAAATAAATATGATTACTATTATGTAACACCGCAGTTCACTTTTTGTCTGCTTCAGTGGAAGTTGTCCCATATAAGGAAACATGTTTCTTTCCTCTGTGCTTACTTGGAAAAAAAAACTAAATCATATTAAAACTTGGATGATGGATTGCAATGGCAGTAAAGTGGTTTTAAACAAAATTATGATGAGGGGACAGTGAGAGTAGCATAAAGGATGAGAGCGGTCTTGGAGTTTCGTTTCTGTCAGTCTGTTTAGCTCTTGCTTTATGGTTTCCAGCTGATGGTTGGCGTACGGAGGATGAGGAGGGCAGCTAAGCCTCTTTTAAGCTTCCCAAGCCTCTTAAGGTCTGGAGCACCAGCTTCTGTTGCTACACAGGATGCGAAGAAATGAGTGCTACAAAATGGCTTCTCTGTGCCTGACATTCTCATGTGAATGTGTACGGGCAGCTACTGTGCTACAATGCAAACTATATTGTGTGTGTGTGTGTGTGTTTTGTGTGTGTGTGTGTGTGTGTGTGTGTGTGTGTGTGTGTGTGTGTGTGTGTTTGTAGGAGGGGTTGGGGGGTCATACACAAAGGAGAGCCTGATTCAGTTTGGTCTGAGCACAGATTTGAATATATATAACACGGAGTACAGGTGATTTGTCTTAATGACAGTCAGCACTTTGTTTTCCATACCCTAAAGCAACGTATTATTCTTTATGAACAATGTGGTTTCAATGGTTTACTGCAAAACCCCCTTCCTGGAACTTCAAGCAGTCTGTCACATACTGTGTGGGGGAGGGAGACAAAAAAAACATCTCACGATTTCACTTACAAGATCTAAATACTTTTCTTGCCTCATTCAGACGTTCTAACCTAATGTCACCTAAATTCTCTGAACCCATCATAGCTTGTCATGAGAGACAAAAAAAAATCTATGTTTTATCCAGCCACACCCAACAAAAAAAAACTGAGTGTAATTCAATTTAATTTTAAGGATGAGGAATGGCAACTCTTCCCTTCCAGCAGAGTCTGCCCACATACTGTATACTTGTCCTTTGATGTCCTTAAACAAAACAACTCTTACTTTTCTCATCAGGTGTCCAGCTACTGAAGCCGAAAGGTTCAAAACATCCAGAGGGAGCACTGCATCTTTTCTTCAGCGCTGCATTGCTGAGGATTTCTGGCACATTAGTTGCCTGGGTAAATCACTTCATCCCAGCTTAGCTTCTTGAAAGTCACACTATTTCAGTGTAGCAAAACAGGGACATGGTGAAAGAGAGAGAGACAGAGAGAGAGAGAGAGAGAGAGAGAGAGGGAGAAGGAGAGAGACAGAGAGAGAGGCAGTGGTTTGGTGAGTGAGATGCCCTAGGCTATGGTTGCAGGAGAGCCTGATAAGCTTTTACGAGGCACCCATGGTGATCCATTTCTAACGGATGATTGAGGAACATTACACTAAAGTCCTTGCAAGACACACTGGGCTAGAGAGATTTTGTTTTATGTTTATTGGCAGCGGAAACCTTGTCGTGGTCGTCTTTTGTTCCCTGTGTCTCTCTCTCTTTCTCTTTTAAAGTCCCCTGTCTGCTGGGGGGCGGGTGTGGGTGGATTGTGGTATGGAAGGGCAGCGTGGTCTCTTGCATGGTCTGCCTTCTTTTTTTTTTTTTTGCCACCGGAGGGGACGGTTAACGGGACTGGTGCATATGTCATACCAGATAGCTGCAACATCTGGCACAGACAATGATTTATCTCAGGTCTGAACCTGATTAGGGAGCGCAAAGGCATTTGTTATCCAGCCTTTTTGCACCAGAGGCTATGCAGCCCTTGTGTGGGAGTTAGGATTCACAGATAGGAATTACAACTCCATTATTTCCTGGGAGAATACGTAAAGGTGCTTGCATTGTTTTTATTGTTGTTTTGTTTTTTTGGTCAAGGCAGGGCAACAACATGGTTAGATGAAAGCAACAACAAATGCTCAATATTATATCTGCTAAGCCAGGACAATGTTTTGTGCATTCACAGATGTATACTAGAGGTGGGTCTTTGGCCTTGTTTTCTTTCATTTTCTTTGAAAAGTTCATAATGTTGCTGAAACATCTGGCAGCAGTAGAAGACTAACCTTCTTCTCCAACGAGCGAATTCTCACCTTCATACAGTATTTGGAGAGCAAAAGACTTTGCATCCCATTGTAGGAGGCAGGCAAGGAGCGGATCACTGTTTAAGTCTCCAATTCACTGGAAAGACTTTAGATAAAGCATCACATTAGCAAGAATCTCAGATAGATAAAAAGCAGGCGACAAATTCCTCAAAGAGCCTTAAGCCTCGCAAGTGCTTCTCTGGGTTCTACACGTCTTCTCAAGGTGGCATATTTGTTAGCAATTTCTCCGTTGTCGATAGATATGTGTGCCCAAGTTTGTGTGCATTAACCTGGACCCTGGCTTTCATTTGCGGTTTGATCTGCTGGGCTATTAATGAGCTTTAGCTACCCTCCTGCAAGCGATCCTCTGGTTTCTCCATCAGCTCTGGGCTCTGGGCATGAAGCCTGTTAAAATAGACAGTCAGGGATATCCAGACTGCATCTGTTCGGCATTAAAAAGCAATTGGGGCTCTAAGAGCTGAGATAGTAATCGAAAAAACAAGTCGTGGAGGCAAGAGGCTGGCATCAGTTGACAAGAATTGTCCTGATGGGAATGTTGATTTGTTTTATTTTACTGCATTTTTTTTTTAAAGAAGGGTTTTGTAGTGTCAGAATATTGTTGGTTGGTGTGCTGTATTGCTTCTTTGGTCCACCACATTCAAAGAATTAATCATCTGATGATTCTTCTTTTTTAAGTTCCTTCGTTTTTATATGCAATCATTAAAAAAGTCGCATACTCACTTACCCCTTACTGTACACCCACAGCATGTTTTGTCAGTTATTTCCTCCTGTGATGTCTTCCCTTTCTCCTCCCCATCTCTCCCCTCAAATTGCTATTTCTTAAGTATCCGGGGTACTAGGGTGATATTTGTTTAGGTAAATCCATTATATTAAATCTGTGATATTATTTGGTGATAAAAACCCATGGCTTGCAATAATTTATTCCATAATATGGAAATGTGTTCAGCACCAGGCAGGAGAGTCAGAAGGCCATCTCTTTCATGGCCTCCCTTGCCGGTTAATAAGGCATTTCTACAGGCCTCTACTGTAATATATTTTACCAATAAAGCAGCTCCAAAGCCCAGCTGGCCTTTTGACCGGCACTGAGCACTTGGAAAGGAGCAGGCAGTCCCCTGCTAACTAGGCCTTCTCCTCTCTCATATTAGCTACCTGTCCCCTTGGCTTTGCAGAGAGAGAGCGAGAGAGAAAGAAAGAGAGAGAGAGAGAGAGAGGCTTAACTGGGTTGATATTTTCATCTTGGGCCTGCCAAGATGCAACACCCCTGCTTTAATCTTGTGTTGTGACGTTAAGCACGGTGTTCATGAAAAAGCCGGGCTGAACTTCAACCTTGGGGTGGTGCTGTCACAGGGACGTGATGGCGCTGGGGTGTGGCATGGCCTGCTCTCTCCTTGACCCTTCCTATTGGGCAGCCAAAGCCTTTCCCCTGGCCTTTTTGAACCGGGCCACTCACTGACAGGCAGGATCTGACATCCTCTGACACAAAGAGCCTACGTTTGTCTGACTCGAACGTAATTGTGGCTGGCACCAAAAAATCATGGCAATTTTGTTTTTGTTGGATAAGTGAACTAATAAATGTTCAGAAAAGACAATGTGTGCATTGCCAAAAAACACTGTTAATTGCTTATGACGTGAATTGTTTGTGATATATTTGAAATGGCACTGATAATAGTATATATACGTACACTATGTCTTCCAGCCTAGTGAGTGATATTCACTTCACTTTTGAGCTGTTTTATTTTCTTTCTTTCACATCTTATTTAATCAATGGCTTACCCATTGTTGAATTGTTGATGAATGCAATCATACCTAAATGATTGAGTCCTCAACTTACCCCCAGACACACACACACACACACAGAGATAGAGAGAGAGAGAGAGAGAGAGAGAGAGGTCACAAACACAGTGAAAATGCATGCAAATGCCTGACATGAGCATCTGACACACTGTGTACACAGAGAGCAGCCTGCTAAAGAGTTACTCCACCACACACAAAGACTGCTCATCACTCTTTGATAGCTTCAGGCGCCCACAGCCCGATATTGCTATGTTCTAATGCTGTCACTTATACTGATGGTGTTTGAAAAAAAAAACATCTCATCCACTTCCCCCCTCGTCATTTAGCTCCGTCTCTTTGCCTGGCTGATTGATGCCGGAAAACCAATTGCTCACCATAGCATCCATGTCAGTCTATTACGTGCACTCTCTTGTAATGATAGGCTGTCCCTGAATTGCAGATTGCGGTGCCATGTCTCAAAGCCAGAGAGAGTATAGCCCTTGTCCATGCTATTCTATTGCCTGTGTATATTGTCTCATTTAGGTAAGTAAACAGAAATTCCTCTCACTGATGAGGCTGTCATTTCAGTCAATCCTGCATTATTACCAAGAAACCCCAAAGTAATGAATTATTGATCCACGTGTATGTTGGGGAGAGGTGTTCATTAAACTACTGTGCCATGATACTTAAAAACAAATCTAGTGGTGATATATACAGTATATATATATATATATACTGACTATATACGTGTTTTTAGTTTCTTTTCAAGTATTATTTAATTATTTAGTATAATGATTGCAAGTGTAGCTCTGAGCAACGATGAAGGGACTAAGCAGCACAATAGCTTAGCTTCTTTCAGGAAACTAAACTACTGATTTGACTGTTGACTCAGTATTTTATTTTGAGTTATTGGTGGCTGTAAAGAGCAAGCATATGAGAGTCTCATATGACTCAGTCTCAGACTCTACAGTGCAGTTGTGGTCAACAGGAAGTGCCATGTAGATTGTATGATTCACTGAAAATATGTGTTTAATTGATAGATAGATAGATAGATAGATAGATAGATAGATAGATAGATAGATAGATAGATACTTTATTGATCCCCAGGGGAAATTCAAGAATTGGCTCATTACTCAAGCCGTTTTTAAAGTATTCCATCTGCTGTAACCCTTCATTGCACATGTTTTAGAAGAGGACATGTAGTAGAGTATAACCATAGTAGTTGTGTAGTGACATTTTGTCTCTTGACCCTATGTACACCAAAAGAATGCATGCAGACATTTCATTTCAGCGTCTTGGAAAAAAAAAACAGGACTAACCATGTGTCATAGTTTGACCCCACAGAGGTTATTGCAGGAGTCGGAGTCAGTCCTATTTGACTTAAGAGATGTTAGAGCTTTTGGAGATGGTCTCTAGGAGGGTAATTTCCCATTTCAGGCATGAGTGGCATTGCACCGGAGACAAACCTGTTGGCCCTGCATCATTATGCGGGTGAGGGGTCTTTTTGAAAGGGACTACTTTCATTTGCCTCCTCTCTTTTATTTACTGTTGCACAGCTATTGATTGTAATTGTGGTGAGTTCGCCACAGTTATCTCCATGCTGACCAACCATCAAAGAGCCAAAATGGCAGCCACATTTAGGAGTCACCTTGCATACGACCACAAACCACAAAGATAATGCATATTGCTGTGACCCTCATTTTGCACTAGAAGCATACTGCCATTCAAGCCTTTTGATCATGTCTCCACTCTCAGATGAAAACAACAACCTCAGTTTCATAAAATGTTCCTCTGAACTGACTAATTGAAAAGAGTTGGCAAATATACTAATCAGGAAGTAATGCAACTAGCATATTTCCACCTGACCTTAATCAGTTGAATGTGTGGTTAATTTAATTACATATGGTGGAATTTGATTACAAAAAACATGGAGGATATTAAGTGAAGTTCTGCCTTGTCTAATATTGTAGCCTCGTCTATACTTTGAGCTTGTAAAATAAATAAGATGACTCGAGAGTTTTGTGAAAACAAAAGCCACTAGTTTCTAATAAGACTTGTTAGTCATGCTAATGTATGTAAATGCTATTAATTACAGACACCTATGTTTCCTTTAAGCCATTTGTCAGAGAAGCAATTAGAAACAATAATGAGAATCCCATCAGTGGAAAAGCTAACATGATGAAAGGCAGCGGAGGAAAGCAGGAGAAAGTCACTTATCCTGGACTCGGCCTAGCCGTGGGCAACGGGGTCTCATTAGAGCTGGGGACTCTTTGTTGATCACCAATTAACCTGATTTGTTTCCGTACTGATAAAGCCCTTGCACAGCAGTGGCTTCCCCTTTTTGCTTTGTGATCGACAGGGTTTACAGACAATATGTGTCTGTCGCACATAAAGGGAAAAAAAGCAACATGAAGCAGCCCATCTAATCAGTTACTTATGGCACAAAACCCCTCGCTTTGTCAAAGTAGTGAAGCAAACTTGATTTGGAAAGGGGGGGGCAAAGCCAGTCGGGTCTTTGTAGAAGGTAGGACAGTCTTTTGAACACAGTGAGGAAGAGAACCCATGGCATGTATCATGTGACCTGTGGCAAAGGCTCAGAAACAGATAGGGGAGATCAATCGGCCTCTCTCCTTTCACTGCCCTCGGGATATTGACCTATCCACCATGAAAACCCTTCCATTTTAAACAGCATGGCGCTGATAAGAGAAAGTGAGGAGATCTCTTTAGTACCTGCAGCTGTAATTCCATGAAGCCCTCAGTGGTGAGCTATAGAACTATAAAAACAGTCACGTCTGCTAGGGTCAAACACACACTGACATGGCTGTGGCAACCAGCAAGACAAGCTTTTAGAAGTGCCGTTACTGCAAACCTTGCTCTCTCTGTCTGATTATCGGTTTTGGGATTTGTGTCCTTGGTAGAATTCTGAAGTGAAGTATGTGAAACCCACAGATTGTTGACGTTTGGTTTCTATAGTGCTCAAACTTAGTCAAGCTCATAATCTTTTTAGATATACCTATGTGGAGTCTATTTATGTCAATATATACATTTTCACACATCCACAGTTTCTAGAGTAGTATTCATCCTTTGAAGATAACTTTTCTGTAGAGATTGTTTTCTTCATTTTATAACAGTTTAATATCTTTTCACCTGCAAGAATTAAGTCTTACCAATGCAAGTGCCAGAACCAATGAAGTCTTCTTATATGGGACCAATCCTGACTTTTCAACTCTTGTTTTGTTCTTCAAAAACTATAGGACTTTTTTTTTTTCTTTGTTACATATAATTACACTGTAGATTGCTGTTAATCACTGTTCTTCCCAAATAACAAGGGGAGATCTGACAGAAATATGTGGCGAATCTTGGGAATACAATGCAGTAAATTAGACATGAAATGAATGGGAGACACCTTCCTGGCCCCTTCCTCAAGGCTGCAATTTGTGGGGTTTAATGGAGGAAATCATTGTCATTTGGTGCAGGAATGAGGTAAAGAGGTAAAAATTAGACCTAACTTCTGTTTTTAAACCATTATCATGGGAGGTGCCAAATAGCGAACTAATTACAGATCATTGTCTTATTTCAACAGGTTGGCTGTTTAATCAAAGGCTTGTTTTTGCCACATTTGCTTCATATGTATGGTATGTCCTGCTATGATATTCAATCAAAATATCTTGATTCAGTTTTATCATTTGTTTAAGATAACAGGTAACATTTAATCACTTAAATATTACTCTCGTGCAAATTCTACCTGAAGCAATCCCTTTACTTGACCAAATTGTAATTTAAAATGCATTGTAATTTATCTCTCTTGCTGTGGGTTATCTAAGATTATTCACTTTTTGTTTCACCAGAAGGTCTAATAGTAATAACAGTCCACCACAAGAATATTTTTTTTGTATTATTATTTTGACTAGAGGTAGTATCCTACTATATTCCGGTTAACACAGAAACAAATTTGCAACTTCATGCAACTTCTTGTACCCAAATGATTGTTAAATACAGCAAAGTACTACCTATGAGCTCTGTTTTGGCCAGGGTGCCCAAGACCAGTATCTCCATTAGACATTTGTTTTGGAAAATACATATTTCTCTTTTGTATTAGCTAATTTGTGGATGTAGTGGACGTTACCACTCTCATAAATCTGACACTGATGAACATACTGACATAGCTAAAGAAACTACAACAGAGCATTTTAACTCTAAGTAAAACCAGGTTAAGATACGTTACACAATGATACAATACATTATAGTTAATAAATTATGGCTTAATGCTTATACCTGGTGTTTTTTTCCTTAAAAAACTATTCCTTATATATTAGTAGTAGCCTACTAAATTAAAAGCTACTTGGCTTATTGTTTGCCTCACAGGACTTTGATTAAGTCTTTAGTTCATGTTACCCAGCATTTTCACTTGTAGGAAAAGAATCCTCTAGTATAAGTAGTATAAGTGGATTTAATTTGGGTTCTGCATGGTAAGCACTCTCTGTCCCATCAGCTTTTATTTTCCATTGAACAGTTTTTTTCCTGGTATTAGCCGGTCAGCACCAGCTCCACCCAAAAGTTAACAGAGATGTCATGCTGACAGCTTGCTCAAAAACATGCAATGCTATCCATTGGCTGATGACTGACAGCTCTATTCACCAAACATGCCACCTCTATTCACTAATAAGCTGATAACTCATGGCCTTCCATAAATTATGTTGGTAGCAGATGGCATTTAGTATTTTTTCTTTTACTTTTTAAACCAATTTGCGGAAGCATCCAATAGAATAGTGGAATGTTAAAAGCCCTCTGTTATCCCCAAAATAGAGATGTGAAAAAAGCATGAGAAGATGGGCGGGAGATGGATGCTTTGGATCAGACTCTGCTTCTTTTGTCAACTTTTATTTCTCTTTCCCATTTGAAATAATACACATTCCACTTTTGTGCTACGGTCAAACTTTGGTTTATAACATTTAAAACTCAATGTGTTAAATCAGGAAGAAAGGGGTAAATACAGTGGAGATCAAGTAAAAATGCAAATGTTTAGGGCTGTATTTAAAACCAGACACGAGACACACTCACTTGTCTACTGGAAGGTTATCCGGCCGTTGCAGCGCGAGAAGGACCTGGCACAGGATCGATAAGGGTTTGACTGCATTTCCAATTCATTCTCTCCAGCTTAGAGAGCCAAACTCCTATCTTCCTATTGATTGCACTGTTAATCCATAACCCAGCTCGTCCTCTTGCTATGTAACAAACAAGAAAATAAAACTGATAACAGGAAGGGAACTCTTGACTTCATAAATCAGAGAATGAGAGATGCAAAGGATTAGGCCACTCTCTCTCTCTCTCTCTCTCTCTCTCTTTCTCTCTCTCTCTCTCTCTCTTTCACACGCTTTCTTGTCTGAAATAGACTTCCCCTGTCTGACTTCCTCTCCCCTTGTTGTGGTCAGTGTGACTGAGCATGTTACAGGACATGATTTACTCACTTGTCGTGTGGACATTGGTGGAACTCAATCAAAGCTTTATAAGTCAATGGATTTTGCCAGAGTTGGTTAATGACTTCACTGTGAGGGACAGTAGTCAATAAAATAGCATAATTGAGCATTAAAGATACTAGAACTGAAAGTGTGTGTGTGTGTGTGTGTGTGTGTGTGTGTGTGTGTGTGTGTGTGTGTGTGTGTGTGTGTGTGTGTGTGTGTGTGTGTGTGTGTGTGTGTGTGTGTGTGTGTGTGTGTGAGTGTGTGTGTGTGTGTGAGAGTGTGTGTGTGTGTGTGTGTGTGTGTGTGTGTGTGAGTGTGTGTGTGTGTGTGTGTGTGTGTGTGTGTGTGCATGTGTGTGTAGGACTCCTGCGTGATCTTCTGGTGTTTCCACATGGCAGCTCCCTAACAGTGCCGCCCAGCTCTCTCCGTCCTCCTCACTCACTCCATCTCTGTGTTTTTCTTCTCCAGCTGAGTGACCTTCTCCCTGTGTGTAATTTAGATGTGACCTTTGACCCTGGGGGTCCGGCATTTGCCTCCAGTCCAGTAACCAGCAACAGCTTCCCAGTCGCTGGAAATGTCAGCGCCACAGAGCGCCCTCCCTTTCCCCTCTGACCTGCGGAGCGGCTCGCAACCTTCACAAATGGACCACTTTCATGGCTGCCCTGTCATCAGCCCAGTGACAATATTCTCCCCGTTTTCCCTCTTTCCTTGCTTTTAAGGACAGGGTTGGTACACAATTGCCTACTTATGAAAGTCACCAGGACAAGGTGATTTCGCTTGAGCTGTTGTTAATCGTGGTTGTGACATGAGCTAAATTGTAGTGACACACATGGTTTTTTTCTTGTGTTATTGTCAGAGTAATTAAAATTATTATTACTATTTTCAATTAAATCGTGATTAATAAATGCACAGCAAAAGCATACAATAACTTTTTAAAAGCTTACAATTTTAAGCCATCATTAAGAAAATAAACAAAGAAATAAACTTCCCACCAACAATCTTCTGCCAACAGTTAAGATTGATCCTTACAAATGACCCAGTCCCAAATGGTGGAGCCAGCGATAATGGCAGCCAAGCTAACTCTATTGTGGTGTAGCATTTCTCTTTCTGTAGGAACTGGCCCTTAATGAGGCCTGTTCAGAAGGGTCCCTGTCCTCCTATCTCCTGTTGTGGCCTCTGGGGGCTCGGGCCCTGCATTGGGACTCCATTGTTGTCTATGCGGGGGGATAATGTCCTTATTAATTGTACCTCTTTGTAAGGTGTCAGCTGCGTGGCTCCGATGGAGACGGATGGTTTCTGTGGAGTCTGCTCCCTGGCCCTCCTTTTGTCAGCCACCCAGAGAGCCCACCATGTCTGGCACGGAGCCGGCTCAAATAAGGGCCAGATGCGCACCAGAGTCACCTTCCATCTGCTGTCTTTTTTTACCTTTTCTTTTTTTTTACACAGGTGTACCATATCTCATCCTGCTGTGAGGCAGTGGGCCTGAAGAACATGCTTAAATATAAAACAAAATGAGACGTAAGACAAAAAAAGGGACCACAGATCAAAGCTTTTATTTCACCAACTTTTGAGGAAATGGTATACTTGTTTGTATACAAGTATACTTGTTTGTTGATTTTTTTAAATCAATTTGATTATAAAAGAACATCTACATTGAATGTAGAGAAATATATGTTTGCTTTGTTGTTTCTGTCAATGTCATTATATATATATCTAATGTCTGCCCCTTTTATAGTCAGTACCTTTTATTGTCACTTTTCAAATAATAATAAAGATTGAAATATATCTGTGCACGCGTCTGTCATCTGTTGTGGCTAATTTGTAGTATCTCTATCTATCCATCTTGTGATATATGTAGTGTTTTATGTTAGCAGATGCTACACACAGGCAGAACAGCCCTGAAGCCATGACATACAGCAAAAATGCTTTATGTGTCAACCATTTGGTCTCAAATGTACTGAATGTTTGTACGATGATGATTTTGTTCAGCTGTGTATTTATTTCCTCAGCCTTTGAATCCATTGCCTTGGCTTGTTAATGAGTGAAATTAGTAGGGTGAAGAGAATTAGCAACAGCTAATATGCCTCCATGCTCATCAGCGACCGCTTTTCCTCCTTGCAATTAGCATCGGTTGCTTTCATTCTAGTTGACTTTGACAGGGAAATCAAAGCAAAGTTTGTTTGCAATCGACCTCGGCTCCCACCACTTTGAACAAGTGGAACGGTGACTGTGTGGTAGTGCGAGCACTCAGATGTGCAACAAGGTTTCACATCTGTCAAAGCAGATCAGCGAGGGGGAGAACGTGAACTATGATCTATAATGACTTCCAAATGACCCGGCTATGAAAAAACATCAGCGCGGACGTTAAATTAGTCAACATGACCTGAGGACATTTTAGTCTCCTCGAATATAAGTTTGAATGGTACGAATGAGGGTGAGGTTGAAACTAACAAAGAGATGCTGCTGCATTAGCCTGGGTTGGAAACTCCATTTAGCAGATGACTCAAGGTGAAGGCCGGATCCATTCCACATCTGGGTCGCTTCTATTCTGGAGTCAGCTGCTTGTCTGGGACATTTGAGTCATCACCTGATGTTTCTGAACGACGAGTCTAACTTTAAAAAAAAAGAATTTCGCCCGTTTTACAAGAACATAATTGCATATAAAAATGTCAGAATATCCTGAAGGACCATAACTCATGAGTCATAATGCACCCTGGTCTCTCAAAGTGCAAATTATGTGTTGAGTGATAGTCACATCTGTTTTAAGAATATCTGAGTGACCCGGTGTCCAGCTACGCAGTATGCCTCCAGAAATCCTGCTGGACATTGAAGCCCCAAGCTCCTTTGTTGTATTTGAAACAGCTTGGAAAGACGTTGGGTGTTGAATAGTTTGACTGATACTGTTTGTTTTACTGGACAATGGAGCCATTCCATGAGACTCATGTTTGCCATAACAAGTGGCATGGGCTTTTGAGAATTGCATTCAATTGCATTCAAGTGGCATCATCAACCAGGAGTCTTTCATGAACATCATATACGTGACCAAGTTCACCTAATTGTTAAAGTAGTTGCAAAAGATTTTGGAAATGCTACAACACTCTATTGCTGAGGCCATCATAATGAAGTGGTGAAAGATGATATCTAAAGCAAGTCCATCAATAGCTGTGTCATCTTGAGGACAACAACAAACCCAAGACTGTACTGTAGGTGCAAATCTGGATCTGGAACAAGTTTGGGTTCACATCCATTCCAGAGTCAGCTGATATCTGGAAAAGTAGCAAATATAGAAAGGAACCCAGGAGGTATAAGGGGCCTCTCACAATAAACTATACCGTTTTTTGAAGATTTTTATTTCTATATTTGACCTAAGGATTTCATGCAATGTGTGTATATAAACATTCCTATACTGATATAATTTGCACATGCTCTTGTTCGTATACTCATAATACTCGAATGTTCGTAAGTATAGTCTATCATACAGTATACTACATTCCTCATCAGCTATGTGAAAACTGTGAAGCGACTCAAGAGAGAACAAAAAACATTTTGTCTGTCTGTAAAACCACTCTTCCATCCTTTAATCTACATTTTGAAGTTGACATATAATATATAAATGTGGTCATTGTGATCTTTGTATATCATTGTGTTATTTAATATTTGAACCTTTGAACATCTTTGTGTTATTGAATATCAATGACACACTTAACTGTGGAGCATCCTCACTGATAAATGTTTAACAAATAAAAAGTATTTCCGCTATGTTTGCATGTTCAGATTTTAATTTACATGAAGGCAGCCAATGGTAAATCTTAATCTTGCTGCATTTTACCAAAGTAAGGAGTACTATGATATCTTGCCAACAGCCCGCTGATACAACACCATTCTGTATCCTCAATGAAACTTGATATCCCAATGGGATTTGGATAGCTCACTGACCTGTGTTGTATCTTGTATTCTGGGCTATGTGTACACACGTGATTCAAATGATGTAACGATTTTGTTCATTCGCTGTATGTTCAGTACATTCTCTTTGCCAGTCAAATATTAACAACTCAAACATGGTGTTGTGTGCAGATCTCGGTTGTGTATGGCAGTCAAAATAATATTCTATTTTCAAAGCTTATTCATCTGCATGTGTGTGCATACAACTGGAGAAGGGGATCCTTTTAAATTCTCAAGTTTCACTCAAATTTGGTTGTGAAGATGCATAAAGCCTTGCTTGCTTCAGTGAAGGGTGTTTGGGGAAAGAGACAACGTCTACTCATTAGATCTATTGATTCCCTTGACATTTCGGAGTAGTTTAAATAAGGTCCATGCTGGGGCCTGCCTAATTTGAAAACAGTGAGGTGACCATATATGGCATAAAGGTCAGGTTCAGTTTGAAACTACCTGATGAGTTACCAGCCTATTGACAGAATGTGATTTTTTTCTTGCCTTTTCAGAGGCAACTCATTAAGTAAATACAATATTCTCCCCTAGAGCTCCTTTAACACACAATTAGTCCTGATTGCAGTTTTGCACAAGATATTCAGTCACCCACTACCAAACCAATGTACTTCTTCAGTATGTGAGGATATAAAATTGTGATATATATATATATATCACAATTTATACCCATTTTACAATCTGAGGACCAGAGACCACCCATCTCAAAGTGGAATATGGGGAGAAACATTATTTTTTTCATCCTTATAGCTGAAAATGAGAAGTCAGAGGTTAATTTTCTGTTTTGAGTAATTGGCCTCCTTGTGATCAGGAGACTATTTTCTCACAAAGTACAAAAGGTCAATGGCAAATTCTATACATAGATGATGGCGAGGAGCCTATGTTTCCACAAGACAGGGAGACTGGGTAGGATGAAGAGATTCAACTCCTCATTTCTGCTCAATTACAGGACTGCTCTTTCTTTTAAAAAAGCATATTATTTTAATTACTTCTGGCTTCTGGGCCTGTGGTAATAACTAGTAGTAATGAAATATCTTTTTCATTGATTATTTTAGTTTGTTGAGAAAACACAGTTAATTAAGTGGATTGAAGCCTCCATGAGATCACCAGCATTAACATCAAATCCTTTTCTCCTCATTAAAGGAAACAGAGTCAATTTAATTAATGCATATTAATCCCCACCAATGCCCATTTTAGCTTTCAAAAAAGAGAGACAGCCACGAAAAAAAAATGTAGCATGGCTTGTCTGACTTCAAAATCATTCCATTTCAAACATGCAAGTTTGATCGCTGCCTGAGTTTGTGGGCGCCACGCACAGGGGCCTCCCTCTGAAACATTCGGCAACCTTTTGTGTGATCTTTCCCTCGGCTAATTAAAAAAAGGGGATTAATCAAGGCTTCCTCGCGCAGACATCACCAGCCATGATCCTGGGAGCGATGGGATTCCGAGGGAAAGCTGGTGTCTGTGCCTCTCCGGGTATGAGTCTAATGCCAGCTCTGTTGCTGCACACACCCATGAAAAACAAGCTCTCCTTCAGATCACTCTCTCCTTGCGAGTCTCTTTGGCCACATAGACACAGAGTTCTAGAATGCACCGTGGTTATTTCCCCCCATGTCCTTAGCAGCCACCTGATCTGAGACCTTGTGTGTATGGCCCCATTTCTTCACCAGCCTTGTAGAGCACACGTCGAGTTCTGCGGAATGACGCTGTTAACCTCGCAAATATTTACACCTTTTTTCGAGCAGGTTGACTTGCCAAGTCTTTCCCCTCTCCTTGGATGTTGTGACTAGCTGGTGCCAGAGGTTATCCGCCGTGCCCTTGGTCCGTGTTTTGAGACCGAAGCCTTTTCCCTCCCCTGCCAACACATTACTCTCGCTGCTGATAGACCTGAGCAAATGATCTGCTGCCAGAGGGCAAATATGACCAGGGCCGGCTCTCCAGAACATTGATATGCCGTAACCTGGCCCAAAGAGTCTGATTTAGTTCTATCTCCAGTTTTTTTCCCCTTCTTTTCCATTTTTAGTTGATATGGACTCTGTGAATGATCAACGAGATATCAAGACATCTGTGTGGGCGTCCAGCTCGAAAGGTGGCTCACTCACTGCGCTCATCTACAGAGCTCTGTGCCCCGGGTAGGGTTGTGCCCTATCTGCCGGACAGTTTGCCGGAAGAATGTTTAGTTAAACAGTAAACACTGATTACCCTCTTGGTTATGGTAAGGTTGTTTGAACAGCAGCTAAAAGGTCATTGCAGTGAGTTCATTGTTTTGTTCAGTCCTGCTAGCTTTATTCCATATCTGAAGCAGGTAATGAAGAGTTATTATAAGGGATATGCATCATACATATTCAAGAGTATTTTTTACTTTCATGTACAGTGATGCTTCCCCCCCCCCCCCAGAAAACTGGGTTGCCTGTTACATATGGTATGATTCTACACATGTTTCATTTTTCTCTTTGTGCCATTATTCAGAATGGCTGTGACTGTGGTTTTATTGTTTGTTGATTTTATTTATCTTTCGTGCTCTAGAGAGAACATTCCATATGAGGTGCTTGCTTTGTTATCTATGGGGAAGTTAGCTTTTGCTCATGGTAGTAAACTAGAAAGAAGTTTTAGCCTTTCAAAGCTGTCAGAATTAGAGAGTTGTCGGAGTCTCTATTTTTCTTTATCATTCAGAAATGGTCAAATGATTTACTGTGACAACTCATTAATGGTGGCTATATAAGGCAGATATATAGCATATATCATGAAGTAGATCACGCTAGAAGGTGCAATTATTACCTCAGTCATACTTAGATTATTAGAGAATTATTCCTACTCACAGCGACTTTTAACATATCAAGGAATGCTGATGTGTTAACAAACATCCAACCATAACTCATGTCATATTTCAGAAGTGCTTGTGGTTACCTCTTGGTCCAAGATTTAAGAAAGATGCATCTAGTTTCCTGACTACCCTTTATACTACCTCATCTAATTCATATATACCAGCAATATTCCTTCAGCCAAGTTGAGCCAAGAGACCCATAACTAGCTGACTAGCTCAGCCAACTTCAAGTCCCTCTCCGCATTTTATTAGAGTGTATAAAAATGGCCCAAAAAATGAAATTTGAAGACCAATAAGTGGTCTTTGTTTGCAGTTCCCACAAAAAGGACAACTCGAGGCAGCCCCTAAAATCAGCTTAGTCAGAAACTATCTCATAGATAAGCATGGATGGAGGCCTCTGCAATGACGGCAGAAGGGGGATAAACCATAAAGCATGCAGAGAAAAAACAGGGGGGTACCAACCCCTTTCAGATTCCATTAAAGGATGCTCTTCTCGTTTTTTAGGTGTCAATTGTTTTCAGTCCCTTGAAGTGTAGATGGCATGTTTGAATTCCTGTATTAAGCGTAGAACCTGCTGAGTTAAATTATGGTCTGTGGGCTGCGAGGTGGGAGTAATCAATAGGGATGCACAGGCCAGTGTGTAATGTGTCTGCTCCTAGCAGTGGGGGGGCTGCCCCCTGCCTGCTCTGCCCCCTCTGCAGGTTAAATAAATATGATACTGAGACCAGGCACACTGGATTATACAATATCAATGTAGAATCAGGAAAGTGCTATTACACTCCTCTGCCCACTGTGAGCACTATTGACAGATGTGGCTTTGAACAGGGCTGTGGTGGATGGAGTCCATGACATTGCCCCGCCCCTCTTACTCTCTTCCTTTCTCTCTCTCTCTCTATCTCTCTCTCTCTTTCTTTCTTTCTTTCTTTCTTTCTTTCTTTCTTTTTGTCTCTCTCTTTCTCTCTGTTTTCTCTGTTTTACCCTCTCTTTTTGATTCTGCTCCTCCCCGCCTTCCCTGCCACTTTATCTAATATTTTCCTCTCTCTCTCTCTCTCTCTCTCTCTCTTTCTCTATCCTTCTCTCTCTGCCTCTGTTCATCCCACATTCCTTCGCCATGTTATGTATTAATAGTGTAGAACTACACAGTGAAACCATGGTACACAAAATATATCTATTTTAAAGTGTTCCATATCATGGTTAATCACAACCTTGGCAAATATAATATATCAGGTGTTTTGTATGTTTGATGAAAAACATGACATATGTTATGCCTATGAAAGATTTGTATCAAGTGAAAGTAAATAAACAAACCATAGCATGAAATTGCAAAATGGTAAACATTCAAATCTTGTCATTGCAATTTCATGACTCGTTAAAATTCAGTATTATTACTGTGACTATTTTGATAAACACCCTACAATACCCTCAAAACATCATTGAAATTCATTCATTGCAATGAGTTATTTGCAGTAATTTGCTGTAGAGAATTATTATGCTTTGCAGAGGAATATATATATTGGCTTTGTTATCCCAAATCTGACAAAGCAAACAATTTCGTAATCTAATACAATAATTCAATTTAAACATAGGCTAGTTATTCCATGCAGTGCTATCTCAAAAATCTCTGCATGCACATATTACATGGGATTATCAAAGTTGACCTCTTTAGTGAGAGGTCACATCAGGCAAACTTCCTCTTCTTGAATCTTTGGATGATGATAAGAAGAGAAGGGTCTGTCTATTGTCTCTGGATGACATATGTCTTACAATCCTATTTGGCGTTGGGGATAACAATAGCCTACAATAAATGAAAAGATGTGGTTACCTCAAGAAATGAATAATTAGGCTATATACTATCAAGCAAGCTACATAGTTACAATAGGCCATTGTATTTTAAATGTCGAAAAGCTCAAATTCAACACTTGAATTGCCATACATTTCCAAATGATAATTGTATTGCTTATTACAACTCACCGCCTACCTACTACTGCATGTGCACATGCTGTATGCTATTACAACACAATTCTAATGAGATTCTCTAAATCTTGCAAATCCACTTATTCTTCACATGCCACCTCCCACCATATGACACATGTGCTGGAACCCTCCACCATCAGCACTGGAGGCATTGCCTAACAAGATGCTGAAAAGGCACATGGCGGGTGGCAGCTGTATGAAAATGGTGCTCTGACACAAATAGGTTGATAAATGGATGCTCTATTTTCAGGTTGACCCTGCGAAATGACAAACCTTAATTAGGCAGTTTGGTGCTCGCGGCCGGCCACTGTCAAACTGCTCATACAGTAACCCCATAGCGTTGATCCACTTGCAGTATTGATTAAGTCACTCTCTCAGCCAGTGAAAGGGGATCAAACGAGGCATGTGTGAAAGGCTTTATCAGACAGCACTCCAGATAACCTGATACAACCCGATACTGCCTTCTCAAGAGGTTGCAACCTCACCGGCCCCTCCAGCCCTCATTACTTAGCATTCTCTCTGTACTCCTCTTTTCACTTTCACACTCTCTCTCTCCTTTCTTGCTCTCCCACTCTCTTTCTTCTTTATTTCTTATATTTTTTCTGTCTGTCTTTTCTGCAGCTTCGTCCTACCTCATTACTTTTACTCTCTCTCCCTCCGTCTCTCAGTCTTTCTTTCTAGTTCCTTCTCTCTCCCTATGATTCTGCCTTTCTTCATTTTTATCTTTCCCTCCCTCTCTCCTCCTTTGTTGTCTTTACAGTCTATTACAGCTCACACTGTTTTAATTCTATTTAGATGAAGTACACACTGTTTTAATTCTATTTAGGAGAAATACACACTGTTTTAATTCAAGTGCAGATAACCCCATTATGATTTTCAATATTTTTTCTCATTCTTTTTTATTGGTAAGGAGCCACTCTCTTCCTGCCTACTTGCCTGCCTGCCGTCCTCTCTGGGGTCTTGTTCAGAAAGAGCAGAGAGCGTGTGTGGGAGTGCTGGCCAGGTAGGTGGCCTGCGTCTTGTTTGCGTGGTCAGGGGAACGTTTGTCATGGGCGACCCCCGTGAACCCCAGAGAGCTGCGGAGCGTGGACAGGCGCGGCGGCTAGACGGCCGGCTGGCGTAAAAGAGCAGCGGAGACCGCAGGGGAAATGGCCGAGGCGACTGGTGGCCCTGCAGCTGACACATGTGCTAACCGGGGTGTCAGTGTCTAAGCGGAGCAGAGCAGAGCACCACGTCTCTCTCTCTCTCTCTCTCTCTCTCTCTCTCTCATCCCCACCAAACAGCTTTCTTGGCATGTGTGAGCTTTCAGTGTAGTTTCTATCTGTGTGGGAAAACACACACACACACACACACACACACACACACACACACACACATACACACATACACACACACGCATACACACACACACACACACACACACACACACACACACACACACACACACACACAAACAAACAAACAAACACACACACAAACAAACAAACAAACACATACACACACACACACACATACACACATACAAACACACACACACATACTCACACAGGCAGTAATGCCTTGGTTGTATTGCTGAGAGCAGCAGCTATGTTTATGTGTGGAATGTGGAGTTCAGCATAACAACCCTTGCCCTCTTACTACAGTAATAGAGATATTGTTTTTAAAGGACTGTTGAACAATCCAGTATGAAGTATACCTCTATGTCTAGTAAGGGCTCTCTGTGTTTTAGAGTGTAATGTTAGAGACACTGTTTTTTCCATTATGTCAGTCAGTAGAATAAATGTTTGTATTTATTTATTTCTTGGGTTTTTAATTATGATTTGTAACATCAAATCCATAGATCAACATGCGGTAGTTAGTGCATAAAATGTACATTTAGAGATCATTTTGTGTTATTTTCTTCTCCATTTGTGTGGTTGGGTTTAATTTAGCTAAAACAAGTGGAAATGGCATTCATGATAATAACAGTGACTTGTTTTACTCTCTATGGCCATGCAATGTAATGGATTCCGCATTCAATGAGAGACACAAGGCATTCACTGTGCTACTGCAGTTTGCATAAGGGTAATTAAGTGGATGAATACTTTGAATTCTTCT